>NW_021144086.1:0-17256 GCF_004193775.1 Glycine soja
TATAAACTTTTTGCTGTCTGTAAGACGAAAAGCCTGATAGCACGCAGAGACTAACGTCGTCTTCTGCGCCCTTCGTCAATCGCGGCCGACAAGCCCGTTGACACGCGGGATTTACGTCATCTTCCGCGCTCACAAGATCTGTCATACTGACTTTTGAGTCACGCTGACGGCGGAAATACCCGAGTGGTTATCCGTATAAACTTTTTGCTATCTGTAAGACGAAAAGCCTGATAACACGCAGAGACTAACTCGTCTTCTGCCCTTCGTCAATCGCGGCCGACAAGCCCGTTGACACGCGGTATTTACGTATCTTCCGCGCTCACAAGATCTGTCATATGACTTTTGAGTCACGCTGACTGGCGGAAATACCCGAGTGGTTATCCCGTATAAACTTTTTGCTATCTGTTAAGACGAAAAGCTTGATAGCACGCAGAGACTAACGTCGTCTTCTGCGCCTTCGTCAATCGCGGCCGACAAGCCCGTTGACACGCGGAGATTTACGTCATCTTCCGCGCTCACAAGATCTGTCATACTGACTTTTGAGTCACGCTGACGGCGGAAATACCCGAGGGTTATCCGTATAAACTTTTTGCTGTCTGTAAGACGAAAAGCCTGATAGCACGCAGAGACTAACGTCGTCTTCTGCGCCCTTCGTCAATCGCGGCCGACAAGCCCGTTGACACGCGGAGATTTACGTCATCTTCCGCGCTCACAAGATCTGTCATACTGACTTTTGAGTCACGCTAACGGGCGAAATACCCGAGTGGTTATCCGTATAAACTTTTTGCTGTCTGTAAGACGAAAAGCCTGATAGACGCAGAGACTAACGTCATCTTCTGCGCCTTCGTCAATCGCGGCCGACAAGCCCGTTGACACGGGAGATTTACGTATCTTCCGCGCTCACAAGATCTGTCATACTGACTTTTGAGTCACGCTGACGGGCGGAAATACCCGAGTGGTTATCCGTATAAACTTTTTGTTGCTGTAAGACGAAAAGCCTGATAGCACGAAGAGACTAATGTCGTCTTCTGCGCCCTTCGTCAATCGCGTCCGACAAGCCCGTTGACATGCGGAGATTTACATCATCTTCCGCGCTCACAAGATCTGTCATACTGACTTTTGAGTCACGCTGACGGGCGGAAATACCCGAGTGGTTATCCGTATAAACTTTTTGCTATCTGTAAGACGAAAAGCTTGATAGCACGCAGAGACTTACGTCGTCCTTCTGCGCCCTTAGTCAATCGCGGCCGACCAGCCGTTGACACGCGGTGATTTACGTCATCTTCCGCGCTCACAAGATCTGTCATACTGACTTTTGAGTCACGCTGACGGGCGGAAATACCCGAGTGGTTATCCGTATAAAATGTTTGCTGTCTGTAAGACGAAAAGCCTGATAACACGCAGAGACTAACGTCGTCTTCTGCGCCCTTCGTCAATCGCGGCCGACAAGCCCGTTGACAGCGGAGATTTACGTCATCTTCCGTGCTCACAAGATCTGTCATACTGACTTTTGAGTCACGTTGACGAGCAGAAATACCCGAGTGGTTCTCCGTATAAACTTTTTGCATTCTGTAAGACGAAAAGCCTGATAACACGCAGAGACTAACGTCGTCTTCTGCGCCCTTCGTCAATCGCGGCCGACAAGCCCGTTGACACGCGGTGATTTACGTAATCTTCCGCGCTCTCAAGATCTGTCATATTGACTTTTGAGTCACGCAGACTGGCGAAAATACCCGAGTGGTTATCCGTCTAAACTTTTTGCTATCTGTAAGACGAAAAGCTTGATAGCACGCAGAGACTAACGTCGTCTTCTGCGACCTTCATCAATCGCGGCCGACAAGCCCGTTGACACGTGGAGATTTACGTCATCTTCCGCGCTCACAAGATCTGTCATATTGACTTTTGAGTCACGCTGACTGGCGGAAATACCCGAGTGGTTATCCGTATAAACTTTTTGCTTCTGTAAGACGAAAAACTTGATAGCACGCAGAGACTAACGTCGTCTTCTGCGCCCTTCGTCAATCGCGACCGACAAGCCCGTTGACACGCGGTGATTTACGTAATCTTCCGCGCTCACAAGATCTGTCATACTGACTTTTGAGTCACGCTGACGGGCGGAAATACCCGAGTCTTTATCCGTATAAACTTTTTGCTGTCTCTAAGACGTAAAGCCTGATAACACGCAGAGACTAACGTCATCTTCTGCGACCTTCGTCAATCGCGGCCGACAAGCCCATTGACACGTGGTGATTTACGTCATCTTCCGCGCTCACAAGATCTGTCATACTGACTTTTGAGTCACATGACGGGCACAAATACACGAGTGGTTATCCTTATAAACTTTTTGCTGTCTGTAAGACGAAAAGCATGATAGCACGCATAGACTAACGTCGTCTTCTGCGCCCTTCGTCAATCGCGGCCGACAAGCCCATTGACATGCGGTGATTTATGTCATCTTCCGCGCTCACAAGATCGTCATATTGACTTTTGAGTCACGCTGACGGCGGAAATACCCGAGTGGTTATCCGTATAAACTTTTTGCTGTCTGTAAGTCGAAAAGCCAAATAGCACGTAGAGACTAACGTCGTCTTCTGCGCCCTTCGTCAATCGCGGCCGACAAGCCCGTTGACACGCGGTGATTTACGTAATCTTCCGCGCTCACAAGATCTGTCATATTGACTTTTGAGTCACGCAGACTGGCGGAAATTCCCGAGTGGTTATCCGTATAAACTTTTTGCTATCTGTAAGACGAAAAGCTTGATAGCACGCAGAGACTAACGTCGTCTTCTACGCCCTTCGTCAATCGCGGCCGACAAGCCCGTTGACACGCGGTGATTTACGTAATCTTCCGCGCTCTCAAGATCTGTCATATTGACTTTTGAGTCACGCAGACTGGCGGAAATACCCGAGTGGTTATCCGTATAAACTTTTTGCTATCTGTAAGACGAAAAGCTTGATAGCACGCAGAGACTAACGTCGTCTTCTGCGCCCTTCGTCAATCGCGGCCGACAAGCCCGTTGACACGCGGTGATTTACGTCATCTTCCGCGCTCACAAGATCTGTCATACTGACTTTTGAGTCACGCTGACTGGCGGAAATACCCGAGTGGTTATCCGTATAAACTTGTTGCTATTTGTAAGACGAAAAGCTTGATAGCACGCAGAGACTAACGTCATCTTCTGCGCCCTTCGTCAATCGCGGCCGACAAGCCCGTTGACACGCGGTGATTTACGTCATCTTCCGCGCTCACAAGATCTGTCATACTGACTTTTGAGTCACGTTGACGGGCAGAAATACCCGAGTGGTTATCCGTATAAACTTTTTGCATTCTGTAAGACGAAAAGCCTGATAACACGCAGAGACTAACGTCGTCTTCTGCGACCTTCATCAATCGCGGCCGACAAGCCCGTTGACACGCGGTGATTTACGTAATCTTCCGCGCTCACAAGATCTGTCATACTGACTTTTGAGTCACGTTGACGGGCAGAAATAGCCGTGTGGTTATCCGTATAAACTTTTTGCATTCTGTAAGTCGAAAAGCCTGATAACACGCAGAGACTAACGTCGTCTTTTGTGCCCTTCGTCAATTGTGGCCGACAAGCCCGTTGACATGCGGTGATTTATGTCATCTTCCGCGCTCACAAGATCTGTTATACAGACATTTGAGTCACGCTGACGGGTGGAAATACCCGAGTGGTTATCCGTATAAACATTTTGCTGTCGGTAAGACGAAAAGCCTAATAACACGCAGAGACTAACTTCGTCTTCTTCGTTCTTAGTCAATCGCGGCCGACAAGCCGGTTGACTCGCGGAGATTTACGTCATCTTCCGCGCTCACAAGATCTGTCATACTGACTTTTGAGTCATGTTGACGGGCGGAAATACCCGAGTGGTTATCCGTATAAACTAATTAATGTCTGTAAGACGAAAAGCCTGAGAAGACGCAGAGACTAATGTCGTCTTCTGCGACCTTCGTCAGTCGCGGCCGACAAGCCTGTTAACACGTGGAGATTTACGTTATCTTCCGCGCTCACAAGATCTGTCATACTGACTTTTGAGTCACGCTTACGGGCGTAAATACCCGAGTGGTTATCCGTATAAACTTTTTGCTGTCTGTAAGTCGAAAAGCCTAATAGCACGCAGAGACTAACGTCGTCTTCTACGCCCTTCGTCAATCGCGGCCGACAAGCCCGTTGACATGCGAAGATTTTTGTCATCTTCCGTGCTCACAAGATCTGTCATACTGACTTTTGAGTCACGTTGACGGGCAGAAATACCCGAGTGATTATCCGTATAAACTTTTTGCATTCTGTAAGACGAAAAGCCTGATAACACGCAGAGACTAACGTCGTCTTCTGCGACCTTCGTCAATCGCGGCCGACAAGCCCGTTGACACGTGGAGATTTACGTCATCTTCCGCGCTCACAAGATCTGTCATATTGACTTTTGAGTCACGCTGACGGGCGAAAATACCCGAGTGGTTATCCGTATAAACTTTTTGTTGTTTGTAAGACGAAAAGCCTGATAGCACGCAGAGACTAACGTCGTCTTCTGCGCCCTTCGTCAATCGCGGCCGACAAGCCCGTTTACACGCGGTGATTTACGTCATCTTCCGTGCTCACAAGATCTGTCATACTGACTTTTGAGTCACGCTGACGGGCGGAAATACCCGAGTGGTTATCCGTATAAACTTTTTGCATTCTGTAAGACGAAAAGCTTGATAACACGCAGAGACTAACGTCGTCTTTTGCGGCCTTCGTCAATCGCGGCCGACAAGCCCGTTGACACGCAGAGATTTATGTCATCTTCCGCGCTTACAAGATCTGTCATACTGAGTTTTGAGTCACGCTGACGGGCGGAAATACCCGAGTGGTTATCCGTATAAACTTTTTGTTGTTTGTAAGACGAAAAGCCTGGTAGCACGCAGAGACTAACGTCGTCTTCGGCGCCCTTCGTCAATCGCGGCCGACAAGCCCGTTTACACGCGGTGATTTACGTCATCTTCCGTGCTCACAAGATCTGTCATACTGACTTTTGAGTCACGCTGACGGGCGGAAATACCCGAGTGGTTATCCGTATAAACTTTTTGCATTCTGTAAGACGAAAAGCTTGATAACACGCAGAGACTAACGTCGTCTTTTGTGACCTTCGTCAATTGCGGCCGACAAGCCTGTTGACACGTGGAGATTTACGTCATCTTCCGCGCTTACAAGATCTGTCATATTGAGTTTTGAGTCACGCTGACGGGCGGAAATACTCGAGTAGTTATCCTTATAAACTTTTTGTTGTTTGTAAGACGAAAAGCCTGATAGCACGCAGAGACTAACGTCGTCTTCTGCGCCCTTCGTCAATCGCGGCCGACAAGCCCGTTGACATGCGGTGATTTACGTCATCTTCCGCGCTCACAAGATCTGTGATACTGACTTTTGAGTCACGCTGACGGGCGAAAATACCCGAGTGGTTATCCGTATAAACTTTTTGTTGTCTGTAAGACGAAAAGCTTGATAGCACGCAGAGACTAACGTCGTCTTCTGCGCCCTTCGTCAATCGCGTCCGACAAGCCCGTTGACATGCGGAGATATACGCCATCTTCCGCGCTCACAAGATCTGTCATACTGACTTTTGAGTCACGCTGACGGGCGGAAATACCCGAGTGGTTATCCGTATAAACTTTTTGCTATCTGTAAGACGAAAAGCTTGATAGCACGCAGAGACTAACGTCGTCTTCTGCGACCTTCGTCAATCGCGGCCGACAAGCCCATTTAAAAGCGGTGATTTACGTCATCTTCCGTGCTCAAAAGATCTGTCATACTGACTTTTGAGTCACGCTGACGGGCGCAAATACCCGAGTGGTTATCCTAACAAAATTTTTGCTATCTGTAAGACGAAAAGCATGATAGCACGCAGAGACTAACGTCGTCTTTTGTGCCCTTCGTCAATCGTGGCCGACAAGCCCGTTGACATGCGGTGATTTATGTCATCTTCCGCGCTCACAAGATCTGTCATACAGACATTTGAGTCACGCTGACGGGTGGAAATACCCGAGTGGTTATCCGTATAAACATTTTGCTGTCTGTAAGACGAAAAGCCTAATAACACGCAGAGACTAACTTCGTCTTCTTCGTTCTTAGTCAATCGCGGCCGACAAGCCGGTTAACACGCGGAGATTTACGTCATCTTCCGCGCTCACAAGATCTGTCATACTGACTTTTGAGTCATGTTGACGGGCGGAAATACCCGAGTGGTTATCCGTATAAACTTTTTAATGTCTGTAAGACGAAAAGCCTGAGAAGACGCAGAGACTAATGTCGTCTTCTGCGACCTTCGTCAGTCGCGGCCGACAAGCCTGTTAACACGTGGAGATTTACGTCATCTTCCGCGCTCACAAGATCTGTCATATTGACTTTTGAGTCACGCTGACGGGCGGAAATACCCGAGTGGTTATCCGTATAAAATTTTTGTTGTTTGTAAGACGAAAAGCCTGATAGCACGCAGAGACTAACGTCGTCTTCTGCGCCCTTCGTCAATCGCGGCCGACAAGCCCGTTTACACGCGGTGATTTACGTCATCTTCAGTGCTCACAAGATCTGTCATACTGACTTTTGAGTCACGCTGACGGGCGGAAATACCCGAGTGGTTATCCGTATAAACTTTTTGCATTCTGTAAGACGAAAAGCTTGATAACACGCAGAGACTAACGTCGTCTTTTGCGGCCTTCGTCAATCGCGGCCGACAAGCCCGTTGACACGCAGAGATTTATGTCATCTTCCGCGCTTACAAGATCTGTCATACTGAGTTTTGAGTCACGCTGACGGGCGGAAATACCCGAGTGGTTATCCGTATAAACTTTTTGTTGTTTGTAAGACGAAAAGCCTGGTAGCACGCAGAGACTAACGTCGTCTTCGGCGCCCTTCGTCAATCGCGGCCGACAAGCCCGTTTACACGCGGTGATTTACGTCATCTTCCGTGCTCACAAGATCTGTCATACTGACTTTTGAGTCACGCTGACGGGCGGAAATACCCGAGTGGTTATCCGTATAAACTTTTTGCATTCTGTAAGACGAAAAGCTTGATAACACGCAGAGACTAACGTCGTCTTTTGTGACCTTCGTCAATTGCGGCCGACAAACCTGTTGACACGTGGAGATTTACGTCATCTTCCGCGCTTACAAGATCTGTCATATTGAGTTTTGAGTCACGCTGACGGGCGGAAATACTCGAGTAGTTATCCTTATAAACTTTTTGTTGTTTGTAAGACGAAAAGCCTGATAGCACGCAGAGACTAACGTCGTCTTCTGCGCCCTTCGTCAATCGCGGCCGACAAGCCCGTTGACATGCGGTGATTTACGTCATCTTCCGCGCTCACAAGATCTGTCATACTGACTTTTGAGTCACGCTGACGGGCGAAAATACCCGAGTGGTTATCCGTATAAACTTTTTGTTGTCTGTAAGACGAAAAGCTTGATAGCACGCAGAGACTAACGTCGTCTTCTGCGCCCTTCGTCAATCGCGTCCGACAAGCCCGTTGACATGCGGAGATATACGTCATCTTCCGCGCTCACAAGATCTGTCATACTGACTTTTGAGTCACGCTGACGGGCGGAAATACCCGAGTGGTTATCCGTATAAACTTTTTGCTATCTGTAAGACGAAAAGCTTGATAGCACGCAGAGACTAACGTCGTCTTCTGCGACCTTCGTCAATCGCGGCCGACAAGCCCATTTAAAAGCGGTGATTTACGTCATCTTCCGTGCTCACAAGATCTGTCATACTGACTTTTGAGTCACGCTGACGGGCGCAAATACCCGAGTGGTTATCCTAATAAATTTTTGCTGTCTGTAAGACGAAAAGCATGATAGCACGCAGAGACTAACGTCGTCTTTTGTGCCCTTCGTCAATTGTGGCCGACAAGCCCGTTGACATGCGGTGATTAATGTCATCTTCCGCGCTCACAAGATCTGTCATACAGACATTTGAGTCACGCTGACGGGTGGAAATACCCGAGTGGTTATCCGTATAAACATTTTGCTGTCGGTAAGACGAAAAGCCTAATAACACGCAGAGACTAACTTCGTCTTCTTCGTTCTTAGTCAATCGCGGCCGACAAGCCGGTTGACTCGCGGAGATTTACGTCATCTTCCGTGCTCACAAGATCTGTCATACTGACTTTTGAGTCATGTTGACGGGCGGAAATACCCGAGTGGTTATCCGTATAAACTAATTAATGTCTGTAAGACGAAAAGCCTAAGAAGACGCAGAGACTAATGTCGTCTTCTGCGACCTTCGTCAGTCGCGGCCGACAAGCCTGTTAACACGTGGAGATTTACGTTATCTTCCGCGCTCACAAGATCTGTCATACTGACTTTTGAGTCACGCTTACGGGCGTAAATACCCGAGTGGTTATCCGTATAAACTTTTTGCTGTCTGTAAGTCGAAAAGCCTAATAGCACGCAGAGACTAACGTCGTCTTCTGCGCCCTTCGTCAATCGCGGCCGACAAGCCCGTTTACACGCGGTGATTTACGTCATCTTCCGTGCTCACAAGATCTGTCATACTGACTTTTGAGTCACGCTGACGGGCGGAAATACCCGAGTGGTTATCCGTATAAACTTTTTGCATTCTGTAAGACGAAAAGCCTGATAACACGCAGAGACTAACGTCGTCTTCTGCGACCTTCGTCAATCGCGGCCGACAAGCCCGTTGACACGTGGAGATTTACGTCATCTTCCGCGCTCACAAGATCTGTCATATTGACTTTTGAGTCACGCTGACGGGCGGAAATACCCGAGTGGTTATCCGTATAAACTTTTTGTTGTTTGTAAGACGAAAAGCCTGATAGCACGCAGAGACTAACGTCGTCTTCTGCGCCCTTCGTCAATCGCGGCCGACAAGCCCGTTTACACGCGGTGATTTACGTCATCTTCCGTGCTCACAAGATCTGTCATACTGACTTTTGAGTCACGCTGACGGGCGGAAATACCCGAGTGGTTATCCGTATAAACTTTTTGCATTCTGTAAGACGAAAAGCCTGATAACACGCAGAGACTAACGTCGTCTTATGCGACCTTCGTCAATCGCGGCCGACAAGCCCGTTGACACGTGGAGATTTACGTCATCTTCCGCGCTCACAAGATCTGTCATATTGACTTTTGAGTCACGCTGACGGGCGGAAATACCCGAGTGGTTATCCGTATAAACTTTTTGTTGTTTGTAAGACGAAAAGCCTGATAGCACGCAGAGACTAACGTCGTCTTCTGCGCCCTTCGTCAATCGCGGCCGACAAGCCCGTTTACACGCGGTGATTTACGTCATCTTCCGTGCTCACAAGATCTGTCATACTGACTTTTGAGTCACGCTGACGGGCGGAAATACCCGAGTGGTTATCCGTATAAACTTTTTGCATTCTGTAAGACGAAAAGCTTGATAACACGCAGAGACTAACGTCGTCTTTTGCGGCCTTCGTCAATCGCGGCCGACAAGCCCGTTGACACGCAGAGATTTATGTCATCTTCCGCGCTTACAAGATCTGTCATACTGAGTTTTGAGTCACGCTGACGGGCGGAAATACCCGAGTGGTTATCCGTATAAACTTTTTGTTGTTTGTAAGACGAAAAGCCTGGTAGCACGCAGAGACTAACGTCGTCTTCGGCGCCCTTCGTCAATCGCGGCCGACAAGCCCGTTTACACGCGGTGATTTACGTCATCTTCCGTGCTCACAAGATCTGTCATACTGACTTTTGAGTCACGCTGACGGGCGGAAATACCCGAGTGGTTATCCGTATAAACTTTTTGCATTCTGTAAGACGAAAAGCTTGATAACACGCAGAGACTAACGTCGTCTTTTGTGACCTTCGTCAATTGCGGCCGACAAGCCTGTTGACACGTGGAGATTTACGTCATCTTCCGCGCTTACAAGATCTGTCATATTGAGTTTTGAGTCACGCTGACGGGCGGAAATACTCGAGTAGTTATCCTTATAAACTTTTTGTTGTTTGTAAGACGAAAAGCCTGATAGCACGCAGAGACTAACGTCGTCTTCTGCGACCTTCGTCAATCGCGGCCGACAAGCCCATTTAAAAGCGGTGATTTACGTCATCTTCCGTGCTCAAAAGATCTGTCATACTGACTTTTGAGTCACGCTGACGGGCGCAAATACCCGAGTGGTTATCCTAATAAAATTTTTGCTGTCTGTAAGACGAAAAGCATGATAGCACGCAGAGACTAACGTCGTCTTTTGTGCCCTTCGTCAATCGTGGCCGACAAGCCCGTTGACATGCGGTGATTTATGTCATCTTCCGCGCTCACAAGATCTGTCATACAGACATTTGAGTCACGCTGACGGGTGGAAATACCCGAGTGGTTATCCGTATAAACATTTTGCTGTCTGTAAGACGAAAAGCCTAATAACACGCAGAGACTAACTTCGTCTTCTTCGTTCTTAGTCAATCGCGGCCGACAAGCCGGTTAACACGCGGAGATTTACGTCATCTTCCGCGCTCACAAGATCTGTCATACTGACTTTTGAGTCATGTTGACGGGCGGAAATACCCGAGTGGTTATCCGTATAAACTTTTTAATGTCTGTAAGACGAAAAGCCTGAGAAGACGCAGAGACTAATGTCGTCTTCTGCGACCTTCGTCAGTCGCGGCCGACAAGCCTGTTAACACGTGGAGATTTACGTCATCTTCCGCGCTCACAAGATCTGTCATATTGACTTTTGAGTCACGCTGACGGGCGGAAATACCCGAGTGGTTATCCGTATAAAATTTTTGTTGTTTGTAAGACGAAAAGCCTGATAGCACGCAGAGACTAATGTCGTCTTCTGCGCCCTTCGTCAATCGCGGCCGACAAGCCCGTTTACACGCGGTGATTTACGTCATCTTCCGTGCTCACAAGATCTGTCATACTGACTTTTGAGTCACGCTGACGGGCGGAAATACCCGAGTGGTTATCCGTATAAACTTTTTGCATTCTGTAAGACGAAAGGCTTGATAACACGCAGAGACTAACGTCGTCTTTTGCGGCCTTCGTCAATCGCGGCCGACAAGCCCGTTGACACGCAGAGATTTATGTCATCTTCCGCGCTTACAAGATCTGTCATACTGAGTTTTGAGTCACGCTGACGGGCGGAAATACCCGAGTGGTTATCCGTATAAACTTTTTGTTGTTTGTAAGACGAAAAGCCTGGTAGCACGCAGAGACTAACGTCGTCTTCGGCGCCCTTCGTCAATCGCGGCCGACAAGCCCGTTTACACGCGGTGATTTACGTCATCTTCCGTGCTCACAAGATCTGTCATACTGACTTTTGAGTCACGCTGACGGGCGGAAATACCCGAGTGGTTATCCGTATAAACTTTTTGCATTCTGTAAGACGAAAAGCTTGATAACACGCAGAGACTAACGTCGTCTTTTGTGACCTTCGTCAATTGCGGCCGACAAACCTGTTGACACGTGGAGATTTACGTCATCTTCCGCGCTTACAAGATCTGTCATATTGAGTTTTGAGTCACGCTGACGGGCGGAAATACTCGAGTAGTTATCCTTATAAACTTTTTGTTGTTTGTAAGACGAAAAGCCTGATAGCACGCAGAGACTAACGTCGTCTTCTGCGCCCTTCGTCGATCGCGGCCGACAAGCCCGTTGACATGCGGTGATTTACGTCATCTTCCGCGCTCACAAGATCTGTCATACTGACTTTTGAGTCACGCTGACGGGCGAAAATACCCGAGTGGTTATCCGTATAAACTTTTTGTTGTCTGTAAGACGAAAAGCTTGATAGCACGCAGAGACTAACGTCGTCTTCTGCGCCCTTCGTCAATCGCGTCCGACAAGCCCGTTGACATGCGGAGATATACGTCATCTTCCGCGCTCACAAGATCTGTCATACTGACTTTTGAGTCACGCTGACGGGCGGAAATACCCGAGTGGTTATCCGTATAAACTTTTTGCTATCTGTAAGACGAAAAGCTTGATAGCACGCAGAGACTAACGTCGTCTTCTGCGACCTTCGTCAATCGCGGCCGACAAGCCCATTTAAAAGCGGTGATTTACGTCATCTTCCGTGCTCACAAGATCTGTCATACTGACTTTTGAGTCACGCTGACGGGCGCAAATACCCGAGTGGTTATCCTAATAAAATTTTTGCTGTCTGTAAGACGAAAAGCATGATAGCACGCAGAGACTAACGTCGTCTTTTGTGCCCTTCGTCAATTGTGGCCGACAAGCCCGTTGACATGCGGTGATTTATGTCATCTTCCGCGCTCACAAGATCTGTCATACAGACATTTGAGTCACGCTGACGGGTGGAAATACCCGAGTGGTTATCCGTATAAACATTTTGCTGTCGGTAAGACGAAAAGCCTAATAACACGCAGAGACTAACTTCGTCTTCTTCGTTCTTAGTCAATCGCGGCCGACAAGCCGGTTGACTCGCGGAGATTTACGTCATCTTCCGCGCTCACAAGATCTGTCATACTGACTTTTGAGTCATGTTGACGGGCGGAAATACCCGAGTGGTTATCCGTATAAACTAATTAATGTCTGTAAGACGAAAAGCCTGAGAAGACGCAGAGACTAATGTCGTCTTCTGCGACCTTCGTCAGTCGCGGCCGACAAGCCTGTTAACACGTGGAGATTTACGTTATCTTCCGCGCTCACAAGATCTGTCATACTGACTTTTGAGTCACGCTTACGGGCGTAAATACCCGAGTGGTTATCCGTATAAACTTTTTGCTGTCTGTAAGTCGAAAAGCCTAATAGCACGCAGAGACTAACGTCGTCTTCTGCGCCCTTCGTCAATCGCGTCCGACAAGCCCGTTGACATGCGGAGATATACGTCATCTTCCGCGCTCACAAGATCTGTCATACTGACTTTTGAGTCACGCTGACGGGCGGAAATACTCGAGTGGTTATCCGTATAAACTTTTTGTTGTCTGTAAGACGAAAAGCTTGATAGCACGCAGAGACTAACGTCGTCTTCTGCGCCCTTCGTCAATCGCGTCCGACAAGCCCGTTGACATGCGGAGATATACGTCATCTTCCGCGCTCACAAGATCTGTCATACTGACTTTTGAGTCACGCTGACGGGCGGAAATACTCGAGTGGTTATCCGTATAAACTTTTTGTTGTCTGTAAGACGAAAAGCTTGATAGCACGCAGAGACTAACGTCGTCTTCTGCGACCTTCGTCAATCGCGTCCGACAAGCCCGTTGACATGCGGAGATATACGTCATCTTCCGCGCTCACAAGATCTGTCATACTGACTTTTGAGTCACGCTTACGGGCGTAAATACCCGAGTGGTTATCCGTATAAACTTTTTGCTGTCTGTAAGTCGAAAAGCCTAATAGCACGCAGAGACTAACGTCGTCTTCTACGCCCTTCGTCAATCGCGGCCGACAAGCCCGTTGACATGCGAAGATTTTTGTCATCTTCCGTGCTCACAAGATCTGTCATACTGACTTTTGAGTCACGTTGACGGGCAGAAATACCCGAGTGGTTATCCGTATAAACTTTTTGCATTCTGTAAGACGAAAAGCCTGATAACACGCAGAGACTAACGTCGTCTTCTGCGACCTTCGTCAATCGCGGCCGACAAGCCCGTTGACACGTGGAGATTTACGTCATCTTCCGCGCTCACAAGATCTGTCATATTGACTTTTGAGTCACGCTGACGGGCGGAAATACCCGAGTGGTTATCCGTATAAACTTTTTGTTGTTTGTAAGACGAAAAGCCTGATAGCACGCAGAGACTAACGTCGTCTTCTGCGCCATTCGTCAATCGCGGCCGACAAGCCCGTTTACACGCGGTGATTTACGTCATCTTCCGTGCTCACAAGATCTGTCATACTGACTTTTGAGTCACGCTGACGGGCGGAAATACCCGAGTGGTTATCCGTATAAACTTTTTGCATTCTGTAAGACGAAAAGCTTGATAACACGCAGAGACTAACGTCGTCTTTTGCGGCCTTCGTCAATCGCGGCCGACAAGCCCGTTGACACGCAGAGATTTATGTCATCTTCCGCGCTTACAAGATCTGTCATACTGAGTTTTGAGTCACGCTGACGGGCGGAAATACCCGAGTGGTTATCCGTATAAACTTTTTGTTGTTTGTAAGACGAAAAGCCTGGTAGCACGCAGAGACTAACGTCGTCTTCGGCGCCCTTCGTCAATCGCGGCCGACAAGCCCGTTTACACGCGGTGATTTACGTCATCTTCCGTGCTCACAAGATCTGTCATACTGACTTTTGAGTCACGCTGACGGGCGGAAATACCCAAGTGGTTATCCGTATAAACTTTTTGCATTCTGTAAGACGAAAAGCTTGATAACACGCAGAGACTAACGTCGTCTTTTGTGACCTTCGTCAATTGCGGCCGACAAGCCTGTTGACACGTGGAGATTTACGTCATCTTCCGCGCTTACAAGATCTGTCATATTGAGTTTTGAGTCACGCTGACGGGCGGAAATACTCGAGTAGTTATCCTTATAAACTTTTTGTTGTTTGTAAGACGAAAAGCCTGATAGCACGCAGAGACTAACGTCGTCTTCTGCGCCCTTCGTCAATCGCGGCCGACAAGCCCGTTGACATGCGGTGATTTACGTCATCTTCCGCGCTCACAAGATCTGTTATACTGACTTTTGAGTCACGCTGACGGGCGAAAATACCCGAGTGGTTATCCGTATAAACTTTTTGTTGTCTGTAAGACGAAAAGCTTGATAGCACGCAGAGACTAACGACGTCTTCTGCGCCCTTCGTCAATCGCGTCCGACAAGCCCGTTGACATGCGGAGATATACGTCATCTTCCGCGCTCACAAGATCTGTCATACTGACTTTTGAGTCACGCTGACGGGCGGAAATACCCGAGTGGGTATCCGTATAAACTTTTTGCTATCTGTAAGACGAAAAGCTTGATAGCACGCAGAGACTAACGTCGTCTTCTGCGACCTTCGTCAATCGCGGCCGACAAGCCCATTTAAAAGCGGTGATTTACGTCATCTTCCGTGCTCAAAAGATCTGTCATACTGACTTTTGAGTCACGCTGACGGGCGCAAATACCCGAGTGGTTATCCTAATAAAATTTTTGCTGTCTGTAAGACGAAAAGCATGATAGCACGCAGAGACTAACGTCGTCTTTTGTGCCCTTCGTCAATTGTGGCCGACAAGCCCGTTGACATGCGGTGATTTATGTCATCTTCCGCGCTCACAAGATCTGTCATACAGACATTTGAGTCACGCTGACGGGTGGAAATACCCGAGTGGTTATCCGTATAAACATTTTGCTGTCTGTAAGACGAAAAGCCTAATAACACGCAGAGACTAACTTCGTCTTCTTCGTTCTTAGTCAATCGCGGCCGACAAGCCGGTTGACACGCGGAGATTTACGTCATCTTCCGCGCTCACAAGATCTGTCATACTGACTTTTGAGTCATGTTGACGGGCGGAAATACCCGAGTGGTTATCCGTATAAACTTTTTAATGTCTGTAAGACGAAAAGCCTGAGAAGATGCAGAGACTAATGTCGTCTTCTGCGACCTTCGTCAGTCGCGGCCGACAAGCCTGTTAACACGTGGAGATTTACGTTATCTTCCGCGCTCACAAGATCTGTCATACTGACTTTTGAGTCACGCTTACGGGCGTAAATACCCGAGTGGTTATCCGTATAAACTTTTTGCTGTCTGTAAGTCGAAATGCCTAATAGCACGCAGAGACTAACGTCGTCTTCTGCGCCCTTCGTCAATCGCGGCCGACAAGCCCGTTGACATGCGGAGATTTTTGTCATCTTCCGTGCTCACAAGATCTGTCATACTGACTTTTGAGTCACGTTGACGGGCAGAAATACCCGAGTGGTTATCCATATAAACTTTTTGCATTCTGTAAGACGAAAAGCCTGATAACACGCAGAGACTAACGTTGTCTTCTGCGAACTTCGTCAATCGCGGCCGACAAGCCCGTTGACACGTGGAGATTTACGTCATCTTCCGCGCTCACAAGATCTGTCATATTGACTTTTGAGTCACGCTGACTAGCGGAAATACCCGATTGGTTATCCGTATAAACTTTTGCTATCTGTAAGACGAAAAGCTTGATAGCACGCAGAGACTAACGTCGTCTTCTGCGCCCTTCGTCAATCGCGGCCGACAAGCCTGTTGACATGCTGTGATTTATGTCATCTTCCGCGCTCACAAGATCTGTCATACTGACTTTTGAGTCACGCTGACGGCCGGAAATACCCGAGTGGTTATCCGTATAAACTTTTTGTTGTCTGTAAGACGAAAAGCCTGATAGCACGCAGAGACTAACGTCGTCTTCTGCGCCCTTCATCAATCGCGGCCGACAAGCCCGTTGACAAGTGGAGATTTACGTTATCTTCCGCGCTCACAAGATCTGTCATACTGACTTTTGAGTCACCCTGACGGGCGGAAATACCCGAGTGGTTATCCGTATAAACTCTTTGTTGCCTGTAAGACGAAAAGCTTGATAGCACGCAGAGACTAACGTCGTCTTCTGCGCCCTTCGTCAATCGCGTCCGACAAGCCCGTTGACATGCGGAGATATACGTCATCTTCCGCGCTCACAAGATCTGTCATACTGACTTTTGAGTCACGCTGACGGGCGGAAATACCCGAGTGGTTATCCGTATAAACTTTTTGCTATCTGTAAGACGAAAAGCTTGATAGCACGCAGAGACTAACGTCGTCTTCTGCGACCTTCGTCAATCGCGGTCGACAAGCCCGTTTAAAAGCGGTGATTTACGTCATCTTCCGTGCTCACAAGATCTGTCATACTGACTTTTGAGTCACGCTGACGGGCGGAAATACCCGAGTGGTTATCCGTATAAACTTTTTGTTGTCTGTAAGACGAAAAGCCTGATAGCACGCAGAGACTAATGTCGTCTTCTGCGCCCTTCGTCAATCGCGGCCGACAAGCCCATTGACACGTGGAGATTTACGTTATCTTCCGCGCTCACAAGATCTGTCATACTGACTTTTGAGTCACGCTGACGGGCGGAAATACCCGAGTGTTTATCCGTATAAACTTTTTAATGTCTGTAAGACGAAAAGCCTAATAAGACGCAGAGACTAACGTCGTCTTCTGCGACCTTCGTCAGTCGCGGCCGACAAGCCTGTTGACACGTGGAGATTTACGTTATCTTCCGCGCTCACAAGATCTGTCATACTGACTTTTGAGTCACCCTGACGGGCGGAAATACCCGAGTGGTTATCCGTATAAACTTTTTGTTGCCTGTAAGTCGAAA
>NW_021144087.1:0-32177 GCF_004193775.1 Glycine soja
TACATTCAATTTCGAGCGTCTTTATATATTACGGGGACTCAATCCGACATCCGAGTAAAAAGTTATTGTCGTTTGAATTTGCTTTGAGCTTCAACAATCAATTTCGAGCGTCTCGATATATTACGGACTCAATCAGACATCCGAGTAAAAAGTTATTGTCGTTTGAATTTGCTTAGAGCTTCAACATTCAATTTCGAGCGTCTCGATATATTTTGGGACTCAATCAGACATCCGAGTAAAAAGTTATTGTCGTTTGAATTTGTTCAGAGATTCAACATTCAATTTCGAGCCTCTCTATATATTACGGGACTCAATCAGACATCCGTGTAAAAAGTTATTGTTGTTTAAATTTGCTCAGATCTTCGATATTCAATTTCTAGCATCTCGATAGATTCCATGACTCAATCCGACATCCGAGAAAAAATTTATTGTCGTTTGAATTTGTTCAGAGATTCAACATTCAATTTCGAGCATCTCTATATATTACGGGAATCAATCAGACATCCGACCAAAAATTTATTGTCGTTTGAATAATCTGTGATCCTCAACATTCAATTTCGAGCATCCCGATATATTACGGGACTCAATCAGACATCCGTGTAAAAAGTTTTTGTCGTTTGAATTTTTCCAGAGCTTCAATATTAAATTTCGAGCGTCTTGATATATTACGGGACTCAATCAGACATTCGAGTAAAAAGTTATTGTCGTTTGACTTTTCTCAGAACATTAACATTCAATTTGGAGCGTCTTGATATATTACGAGACTCTATCAGACATCCGAGTAAAAAGTTATTGTCGTTTGAATTTGCTATGAGCGTCAACATTCAATTTCGAGCGTCTCGATATATTACGGGACTCAATCACACATCCGTGTAAAAAGTTATTGTCCTTTGAATTTGCTCAGATCTTCGGTATTCAATTTCGAGCATCTCGATTATTACATGACTCAATCCGACATCCGAGTAAAAAGTTATTGTCGTTTGACTTTGCTCTGAGCGTCAACATTCAATTTCGAGCATCTCGATATATACTGGATTCAATCAGACATCCGAGTAAAAAGTTATTGTCGTTTGAATTTGCTCTGAGCTTCAACATTCAATTTCGAGCGTCTCGATATATTACGAGACTTTGCTCAGAGCTTCGGTATTCAATTTTGAGCATATCGATTTATTACATGACTCAATCCGACATCCGAGTAAAAAGTTATTGTCGTTTGACTTTGCTCAGAACTTTACATTCAATTTCGAGCGTCTTTATATATTACGGGACTCAATCCGACATCCGAGTAAAAAGTTATTGTCGTTTGAATTTGCTTTGAGCTTCAACAATCAATTTCGAGCGTCTCGATATATTACGGGACTCAATCAGACATCCGAGTAAAAAGTTATTGTCGTTTGAATTTGCTTAGAGCTTCAACATTCAATTTCGAGCGTCTCGATATATTTTGGGACTCAATCAGACATCCGAGTAAAAAGTTATTGTCGTTTGAATTTGTTCAGAGATTCAACATTCAATTTCGAGCCTCTCTATATATTACGGGACTCAATCAGACATCCGTGTAAAAAGTTATTGTTGTTTAAATTTGCTCAGATCTTCGATATTCAATTTCTAGCATCTCGATAGATTCCATGACTCAATCCGACATCCGAGAAAAAATTTATTGTCGTTTGAATTTGTTCAGAGATTCAACATTCAATTTCGAGCATCTCTATATATTACGGGAATCAATCAGACATCCGACCAAAAATTTATTGTCGTTTGAATAATCTGTGATCCTCAACATTCAATTTCGAGCATCCCGATATATTACGGGACTCAATCAGACATCCGTGTAAAAAGTTATTGTCGTTTGAATATGCCCAGAGCTTCAATATTAAATTTCGAGAGTCTTGATATATCACGGGACTCAATCAGACATTCGAGTAAAAAGTTATTGTCGTTTGACTTTTCTCAGAACATTAACCTTCAATTTGGAGCGTCTTGATGTATTACGGGACTCTATCAGACATCCGAGTGAAAAGTTATTGTCGTTTGAATTTGCTCTGAGCGTCAACATTCAGTTTCGAGCGTCTCGATATATTACGGGACTCAATCAAACATCCGAGTAAAAAGTTATTGTCGTTTGAATTGGTTGACAGATTCAACATTCAATTTCGAGCATCTCGATATATTACGGGACTCAATCACACATCCATGTAAAAAGTTAATGTCCTTTGAATTTTCTCATAGCTTCGGTGTTCAATTTTGAGCATCTCGATAGATTACATGACTCAATCCGACATCCGAGTAAAAAGTTATTGTCGTTTGATTTTGCTCAGAACTTTATCATTCAATTTCGAGCGTCTTTATATATTAAGGGACTCAATCAGACATCCGAGTAAAAAGTTATTGTCGTTTGAATTTGCTCTGAGCGTCAACATTCACTTTCGAGCGTCTCGATATATTACTGGATTCAATCAGACATCCGAGTAAAAAGTTATTGTCGTTTGAATTTGCTCAGAGCTTCAACATTCAATTCCGAGCGTCTCGATATATTACGAGACTCAATCAGACATCCGAGTAAAATGTTATTGTCGTTTGATTTGATCAGAGCTTCGGTATTCAATTTCGAGCGTCTCGATATATTACGGGACTCAATCAAACATCTGAGTAAAAAGTTATTGTCGTTTGAATTTGCTTAGAGCTTCAACATTCAATTTCGAGCGTCTCGATATATTTCGGGACTCAATCAGACATCCGAGTAAAAAGTTATTGTCGTTTGAATTTGTTCAGAGATTCAACATTCAATTTCGAGCGTCTCTATATATTACGGGACTCAATCACACATCCGTGTAAAAAGTTATTGACGTTTGAATTTGGTCAGATCTTCAGTATTCAATTTCGAGCATCTCGATATATTACATGACTCAATCCGACATCCGAGTAAAAAGTTATTGTCGTTTGACTTTGCTCAGAACTTTATCATTCAATTTCGAGCGTCTTTATATATTTCGGGACTCAATCAGACATCCGAGTAAAAAGTTATTGTCGTTTGAATTTGCTCTGAGCTTCAACATTCAATTTTCAGCGTCTCGATATATTACGGGTCTCAATCAGACATCCGAGTAAAAAGTTATTGTCGTTTGATTTTGCTCAGAACTTTATCATTCAATTTCAAGCGTCTTTATATATTACGGGACTCAATCAGACATCCAAGTAAAAAGTTATTGTCGTTTGAATTTGCTCTGAGCTTCAACATTCAATTTTGAGCGTCTCGATATATTACGGGTCTCAATCAGACATCCGAGCAAAAAGTTATTGTCGTTTGAATTTGATCAGAGCTTCGAAATTCAATTTCGAGCGTCTCGATATATTACGGGACTCAATCAAACATCCGAGTAAAAAGTTATTGTCGTTTGAATTTGCTCAGAGCTTCAACATTCAAATTGAGCGTCTCGATATATTACGGGACTCAATCAGACATCCGAGAAAAAAGTTATTGTCATTTGAATTTGCTCAGACTTCAACATTCAATTCCGAGGGTCTCGATATATAACGAGACTCAATCAGACATTCGAGTAAAAAGTTATTGTCGTTTGACTTTTCTCAGAACATTAACCATCAATTTGGAGCGTCTTGATGTATTACGGGACTCTATCAGACATCCGAGTGAAAAGTTATTGTCGTTTGAATTTGCTCTGAGCGTCAACATTCAATTTCGAGCGTCTCGATATATTACGGGACTCAATCAGACATCCGACTAATAAGTTATTGTCGTTTGAATTGGTTGAGAGATTCAACATTCAATTTCGAGCGTCTCGATATATTACGGGACTCAATCACACATCCGTGTAAAAAGTTATTGTCCTTTGAATTTGCTCAGAGCTTCGGTATTCAATTTTGAGCATCTCGATATATTACATGACTCAATCCGACATCCGAGTAAAAAGTTATTGTCGTTTGACTTTGCTCAGAACTTTAACATTCAATTTCGAGCGTCTTTATATATTACGGGACTCAATCAGACATCCGAGTAAAAAGTTATGGTCGTTTGAATTTGCTCTAAGCTTCAACATTCAATTTCGAGCGTCTCGATATATTACGGGACTCAATCAGACATCCGAGTAAAATGTTATTGTCGTTTGAATACGGACTCAATCAGACATCCGAGTAAAAAGTTATTGTTTGTTGAATTTGTTCAGAGATTCAACATTCAATTTCGAGCATCTCTATATATTACGGGAATCAATCAGACATCCGAGTAAAATTTTATTGTCGTTTGAATAATTTGTGAGCCTCAACATTCAATTTCGAGCATCCCGATATATTACGGGACTCAATCAGACATCCGTGTAAAAAGTTATTGTCGTTTGAATTTGTCCCGAGCTTCAATATTAAATTTCGAGCGTCTTGGTATATTACGGGACTCAATCAGACATTCGAGTAAAAAGTTATTGTCGTTTGACATTTCTCAGAACATTAACATTCAATTTGGAGCGTCTTGATATATTACGGGACTCTATCAGACATCCGAGTAAAAAGTTATTGTCGTTTAAATTTGCTCTGAGCGTCAACATTCAATTTCGAGCGTCTCGATATATTACGGGACTCAATCAGACATCCGAGTAAAATGTTATTGTCGTTTGAATTGGTTGAGAGATTCAACATTCAATTTCGAGCGTCTCAATATATTATGGGACTCAATCACACATCCGTGTAAAAAGTTATTGTCGTTTGAATTTGTCCAGAGCTTCAATATTAAATTTCGAGCGTCTTGGTATATTACGGGACTCAATCAGACATTCGAGTAAAAAGTTATTGTCGCTTGACTTTGCTCAGAACTTTAACATTCAATTTCGAGCGTCTTTATATATTACGGGACTCAATCAGACATCCGAGTAATAAGTTATTGTCGTTTGACTTTGCTCAGAACTTTAACATTCAATTTCGAGCGTCTTTATATATTACGGGACTCAATCAGACATCTGAGTAATAAGTTATTGTCGTTTGAATTTGCTCTGAGCTTCAACATTCAATTTCGAGCATCTCGATATATTACGGGACTCAATCACACATCCGAGTAAAAATTTATTGTCATTTGAATTTGCTCAGATCTTCGGTATTCAATTTCGAGCATCTCGATATATTACATGACTCAATCCGACATCCGAGTAAAATTTAATTGTCTTTTGAATTTGATCAGAGCTTCGGTTTTCAATTTCGAGCGTCTCGATATATTACAGGGACTCAATCAGACATTCGAGTAAAAAGTTATTGTCGTTTGAATTTGCTCTGAGCTTCAACATTCAATTTCGAGCGTCTCGATATATTACGGGTCTCAATCAGACATCCGAGTAAAAAGTTATTGTCGTTTGAATTTGCTCTGAGCTTCAACATTCAATTTCGAGCGTCTCGATATATTACGGGTCTCAATCAGACATCCGAGTAAAAAGTTATTGTCATTTGAATTTGCTCAGACTTCAACATTCAATTCCGAGGGTCTCGATATATTACGGGACTCAATCAGACATCCGACTAAAAAGTTATTGTCGTTTGAATTTGATCAGAGCTTCGAAATTCAATTTCGAGCGTCTCGATATATTACGGGACTCAATCAAACATCCGAGTAAAAAGTTATTGTCGTTTGAATTTGCTCAGAGCTTCAACATTCAAATTGAGCGTCTCGATATATTACGGGACTCAATCAGACATCCGAGTAAAAAGTTATTGTCATTTGAATTTGCTCAGACTTCAACATTCAATTCCGAGGGTCTCGATATATTACGAGACTCAATCAGACATCGGACTAAAAAGTTATTGTCGTTTTGAATTTGCTCAGAGCTTCGGTATTCAATTTCCAGCATCTCGATTTATTACATGACTCAATCCGAAATCTGAGTAAAAAGTTATTGTCGTTTGACATTTCTCAGAACATTAACATTTAATTTGGAGCGTCTTGATATATTACGGGACTCTATCAGACATCCGAGTAAAAAGTTATTGTCGTTTGAATTTGCTCTGAGCTTCAACATTCAATTTCGAGCGTCTCGATATATTACAGGACTCAATCAGACATCCGAGTAAAAAGTTATTGTCGTTTGAATTTGCACAGAGCTTCAACATTCAATTCCGAGCGTCTCGATATATTACGAGACTCAATCAGACATCCGAGTAAAAAGTTATTGTCATTTGAATTTGCTTAGAGATTCAACATTCAAATCCGAGCATCTCGATATATTACGGGACTCAATCAGACATCCGACTAAAAAGTTATTGTCGTTTGAATTTGCTCTGAGCTTCAACATTCAATTTCGAGCGTCTCGATATATTACGGGACTCAATCAGACATCCGAGTAAAAAGTTATTGTCGTTGGAATTTGTTCAGAGATTCAACATTCAATTTCGAGCGTCTCTATATATTACGGGAATCAATCAGACATCCGTGTAAAAAGTTATTGATGTTTGAATTTGCTCAGATCTTCGGTATTCAATTTCGAGCATCTTGATATATTACATAACTCAATCCGACATCCGAGTAAAAAGTTATTGTCTTTTGACTTTGCTCAGAACTTTATCATTCAAGTTCGAGCGTCTTTATATATTGCAGGACTGAATCAGACATCCGAGTAAAAAGTTATTGTCGTTTGAATTTGCTCTGAGCTTCAACATTCAATTTCGAGCGTCTCGATATATTACGGGTCTCAATCAGACATCCGAGTAAAAAGTTATTGTCATTTGAATTTGCTCAGACTTCAACATTCAATTCCGAGGGTCTCGATATATTACGGGACTCAATCAGACATCCGACTAAAAAGTTATTGTCGTTTGAATTTAATCAGAGCTTCGAAATTCAATTTCGAGCGTCTCGATATATTACGGGACTCAATCAAACATCCGAGTAAAAAGTTATTGTCGTTGGAATTTGTTTAGAGATTCAGCATTCAATTTCGAGCATCTCTATATATTACGGGAATCAATCAGACATCCGAGTAAAAATTTATTGTCGTTTGAATAATCTGTGAGCCACAACATTCAATTTCGAGCATTCCGATATATTACGGGACTCAATCAGACATCCGTGTAAAAAGTTATTGTCGTTTGAATTTGCCCAGAGCTTCAATATTAAAATTCGAGCGTCTTGATATATTACGAGACTCAATCAGACATTCGAGTAAAAAGTTATTGTCGTTTGACATTTCTCAGAACATTAACATTCAATTTGGAGCGTCTTGATATATTACGGGACTCTATCAGACATCCGAGTAAAAAGTTATTGTCGTTTGAATTTGCTCTGAGCTTCAACATTCAATTTCGAGCGTCTCGATATATTACAGGACTCAATCAGACATCCGAGTAAAAAGTTATTGTCGTTTGAATTTGCTCAGAGCTTCAACATTCAAATTGAGCGTCTCGATATATTACGGGACTCAATCAGACATCCGAGTAAAAAGTTATTGTCATTTGAATTTGCTCAGACTTCAACATTCAATTCCGAGGGTCTCGATATATTACGAGACTCAATCAGACATCCAACTAAAAAGTTATTGTTGTTTTGAATTTGCTCAGAGCTTCTGTATTCAATTTCGAGCATCTCGATTCATTACATGACTCAATCCGACATCCGAGTAAAAAGTTATTGTCGTTTGACATTTCTCAGAACATTAACATTCAATTTGGAGCGTCTTGATATATTACGGGACTCTATCAGACATCTGAGTAAAAAGTTATTGTCGTTTGAATTTGCTCTGAGCTTCAACATTCAATTTCGAGCGTCTCGATATATTACAGGACTCAATCAGACATCCGAGTAAAAAGTTATTGTCGTTTGAATTTTCTCAGAGCTTCAACATTCAATTCCGAGCGTCTCGATATATTACGGGACTCAATCAGACATCCGAGTAAAAAGTTATTGTCGTTTGAATTTGCTCAGAGCTTCAACATTCAATTCCGAGCGTCTCGATATATTACGGGACTCAATCAGACATCCGAGTAAAAAGTTATTGTCGTTTGAATTTGCTCAGAGCTTCAACATTAAATTCCGAGCGTCTCGATATATTACAGGACTCAATCAAACATCCAAGTAAAAATTAATTGTCGTTTGAATTTGATCAGAGCTTCGGTATTCAATTTCGAGCGTCTCGATATATTACAGGGACTCAATCAGACATCCGAGTAAAAAGTTATTGTCGTTGGAATTTGTTCAGAGATTCAACATTCAATTTCGAGCGTCTCTAAATATTACGGGACTCAATCAGACATCCGTGTAAAAAGTTATTGATGTTTGAATTTGCTCAGATCTTCGGTATTCAATTTCGAGCATCTTGATATATTACATAACTCAATCCGACATCCGAGTAAAAAGTTATTGTCTTTCGACTTTGCTCAGAACTTTATCATTCAAGTTCGAGCGTCTTTATATATTGCGGGACTGAATCAGACATCCGAGTAAAAAGTTATTGTCATTTGAATTTGCTCTGAGCTTCAACATTCAATTTTGAGCGTCTCGATATATTACGGGACTCAATCAGACATCCGAGTAAAAAGTTATTGTTGTTTGAATTTGCTCGGAGCTTCAACATTCAATTCTTAGCGTCTCGATATATTACGGGACTCAATCAGACATCCGAGTAAAAAGTTATTGTCATTTGAATTTGCTCAGACTTCAACATTCAATTCTGAGGGTCTCGATATATTACGGGACTCAATCAGACATCCGACTAAAAAGTTATTGTCGTTTGAATTTGATCAGAGCTTCGAAATTCAATTTCCAGCGTCTCGATATATTACGGGACTCAATCAAACATCCGAGTAAAAAGTTATTGTCGTTGGAATTTATTCAGAGATTCAGCATTCAATTTCGAGCATCTCTATATATTACGGGAATCAATCAGACATCCGAGTAAAAATTTATTGTCGTTTGAATAATCTGTGAGCCACAACATTCAATTTCGAGCATTCCGATATATTACGGGACTCAATCAGACATCCGTGTAAAAAGTTATTGTCGTTTGAATTTGCCCAGAGCTTCAATATTAAAATTCGAGCGTCTTGATATATTACGGGACTCTATCAGACCTCCGAGTAAAAAGTTATTGTTGTTTGAATTTGCTCTGAGCTTCAACATTCAATTTCGAGCGTCTCGATATATTATAGGACTCAATCAGACATCCGAGTAAAAAGTTATTCTCGTTTGAATTTGCTCAGAGCTTCAACATTCAAATTGAGCGTCTCTATATATTACGGGACTCAATCAGACATCCGAGTAAAAAGTTATTGTCCTTTGAATTTGCTTAGACTTCAACATTCAATTCCGAGGGTCTCGATATATTACGAGACTCAATCAGACATCCGACTAAAAAGTTATTGTTGTTTTGAATTTGCTCAGAGCTTCGGTTTTCAATTTCGAGCGTCTCGATATATTACAGGGACTCAATCAGACATTCGAGTAAAAAGTTATTGTCGTTTGAATTTGCTCTGAGCTTCAACATTCAATTTCGAGCGTCTCGATATATTACGGGTCTCAATCAGACATCCGAGTAAAAAGTTATTGTCGTTTGAATTTGCTCTGAGCTTCAACATTCAATTTCGAGCGTCTCGATATATTACGGGTCTCAATCAGACATCCGAGTAAAAAGTTATTGTCCTTTGAATTTGCTTAGACTTCAACATTCAATTCCGAGGGTCTCGATATATTACGAGACTCAATCAGACATCCGACTAAAAAGTTATTGTTGTTTTGAATTTGCTCAGAGCTTCTGTATTCAATTTCGAGCATCTCGATTCATTACATGACTCAATCCGACATCCGAGTAAAAAGTTATTGTCGTTTGACATTTCTCAGAACATTAACATTCAATTCGGAGCGTCTTGATATATTACGGGACTCTATCAGACATCTGAGTAAAAAGTTATTGTCGTTTGAATTTGCTCTGAGCTTCAACATTCAATTTCGAGCGTCTCGATATATTACAGGACTCAATCAGACATCCGAGTAAAAAGTTATTGCGTTTGAATTTGCTCAGAGCTTCAACATTCAATTCCGAGCGTCTCGATATATTACGGGACTCAATCACACATCCGAGTAAAAAGTTATTGTCATTTGAATTTTCCCAGAGCTTCAATATTAAAATTCGAGCGTCTCGATATATTACGGGACTCAATCAGACATCCGAGTAAAAAGTTATTGTCGTTTGAATTTGCTCAGAGCTTCAACATTCAATTCCGAGCGTCTCGATATATTACGGGACTCAATCAGACATACGAGTAAAAAGTTATTGTCGTTTGAATTTGATCAGAGCTTCGGTATTCAATTTCGAGCGTCTCGATATATTATAGGGACTCAATCAGACATCCGAGTAAAAAGTTATTGTCGTTGGAATTTGTTCAGAGATTCAACATTCAATTTCGAGCGTCTCTATATATTACGGGACTCAATCAGACATCCGTGTAAAAATTTATTGTCTTTTGACTTTGCTCAGAACTTTATCATTCAATTTCAAGCATCTTTATATATTACGGGTCTCAATCAGACATCCGAGTAAAAAGTTATTGTCGTTTGAGTTTGCTCAGAGCTTCAACATTCAATTCCGAGCGTCTCGATATATTACGGGACTCAATCAGACATCCGAGTAAAAAGTTATTGTCATTTGAATTTGCTCAGACTTCAACATTCAATTCCGAGGGTCTCGATATATTACGGGACTCAATCAGACATCCGACTAAAAAGTTATTGTCGTTTGAATTTGCTCTGAGCTTCAACATTCATTTTAGAGCGTCTCGATATATTACGGGACTCAATCAGACATCCGAGTAAAAAGTTATTGTCGTTTGAATTTGTTCAAAGATTCAACATTCAATTTCGAGCGTCTCTATATATTACGGGACTCAAGCAGACATCCGTGTAAAAAGTTATTGTCGTTTGAAATTGCTCAGATCTTCGATATTCAATTTCGAGTACCTCGATAGATTACATGACTCAATCCGACATACGAGTAAAAAGTTATTGTCGTTTGATTTTGCTCAGAACTTTATCATTCAATTTCGAGCGTCTTTATATATTACGGGACTCAATCAGACATCCGAGTAAATAGTTATTGTCGTTTGAATTTGCTTTGAGCTTCAACATTCAATTTTGAGCGTCTCAATATATTACGAGACTCAATCAGACATCCGAGTAAAAAGTTATTGTCATTTGAATTTGCTCAGACATCAACATTCAATTCCGAGCGTCTCGATATATTTGGGACTCAATCAGACATCCGAGAGAAAAGTTATTGTCGTTTGAATTTGATCAGAGCTTCGGTATTCAATTTCGAGCGTCTCGATAAATTACGGGACTCAATCAGACATCCGAGTAAAACATTATTGTCGTTTGAATTTGTTCAGAGATTCAACATTCAATTTCGAGCATCTCTATATATTACGGGAATGAATCAGACATCCGAGTAAAAATTTATTGTCGTTTGAATAATTTGTGAGCCTCAACATTCAATTTCGAGCATCAGAATATATTGTAGGACTCAATCAGACATCCGTGTAAAAAAGTTATTGTCGTTTGAATATGCCCAGAGCTTCAATATTAAATTTCGAGCGTCTTGATATATTACGGGACTCAATCAGACATTCGAGTAAAAAGTTATTGTTGTTTGACATTTCTCAGAACATTAACATTCAATTTGGAGCATCTCTATATATTACGGGACTCAATCAGACATCCGTGTAAAAAGTTATTGTCAATTGAATTTGCCCAGAGCTTCAATGTTAAATTTCGAGCGTCTTGATATTTTACGGGACTCAATCAGACATTCGAGTAAAAAGTTATTGTCGTTTGACTTTTCTCAGAACATTAACATTCAATTTGGAGCTTCTTGATATATTACGGGACTCTATCAGACATCCGAGTAAAAAGTTATTGTCGTTTGAATTTGCTCTGAGCGTCAACATTCAATTTCGAGCGTCTCGATATATTACGGGACTCAATCAGACATTCGAGTAAGAAGTTATTGTCGTTTGAATTTGTTCAGAGATTCAACATTCAATATCGAGCATCACTATATATTACGGGAATCAATCAGACATCCGAGTAAAAATTTATTGTCGTTTGAATAATCTGTGAGCCTCAACATTCAATTTCGAGCATCCCGATATATTACGGGTCTCAATCAGACATCCGTGTAAAAAGTTATTGTCGTTTGAATTTGCCCAGAGCTTCAATATTAAATTTCGAGCGTCTTGATATATTACGGGACTGAATCGGACATTCGAGTAAAAAGTTTTTGTCGTTTGACTTTTCTCAGAACATTAACATTCAATTTGGAGCGTCTTGATATATTACGGGACTCTATCAGACATCCGAGTAAAAAGTTATTGTCATTTGAATTTGCTCTGACCGTCAACATTCAATTTCGAGCGTCTCGATATATTACGGGACTCAATCAGACATCCGAGTAAGAAGTTATTGTCGTTTGAATTTGTTCAGAGATTCGACATTCAATTTCGAGCATCTCTATATATTACGGGAATCAATCAGACATCCGAGTAAAAATTTATTGTCGTTTGAATAATCTGTGAGCCTCAACATTCAATTTCGAGCATCCCGATATATTACGGGACTCAATCAGACATCCGTGTAAAAAGTTATTGTCGTTTGAATTTGCCCAGAGCTTCAATATTAAATTTCGAGCGTCTTGATATATTACGGGACTCAATCAGACATTCGAGTAAGAAGTTTTTGTCGTTCGACTTTTCTCAGAACATTAACATTCAATTTGGAGCGTCTTGATATGTTACGGGACTCTATCAGACATCCGAGTAAAAAGTTATTGTCATTTGAATTTGCTCTGAGCGTCAACATTCAATTTTGAGCGTCTCGATATATTACGGGACTCAATCAGACATCCGAGTAAAAAGTTATTGTCGTTTGAATTTGCTCTGATCGTCAACATTCAATTTCGAGCGTCTCGATATATTACGGGACTCTATCAGACATCTGAGTAAAAAGTTATTGTCGTTCGAATTTGCTCTGAGCGTCAACATTCAATTTCGAGCGTCTCGATATATTACGGGACTCAATCAGAAATCCGAGTAAAAAGTTATTGTCGTTTGAATTGGTTGAGAGATTCAACATTCAATTTCGAGCGTCTCAATATATTACGGGACTCAATCACACAATCGTGTAAAAAGTTATTGTCCTTTGAATTTGCTCAGAGCTTCGGTATTCAATTTTGAGCATATCGATAGATTACATGACTCAATCCGACATCCGAGTAAAAAGTTATTGTCGTTTGATTTTGCTCAGAACTTTATCATTCAATTTCGAGCGTCTTTATATATTACGGGACTCAATCAGACATTCGAGTAAAAAGTTATTGTCGTTTTAATTTGATCTGAGCTTCCACATTCAATTTTGAGCGTCTAAATATATTAGGGGTCTCAATCAGACATCCGAGTAAAAAGTTATTGTCGTTTGAATTTGTTCAGAGATTCAACATTCAATTTCGAGCGTCTCTATATATTACAGGACTCAATCAGACATCCGAGTAAAAAGTTATTGTCGTTTGAATTTGCTCAGAGCTTCAACATTCAATTTCGAGCGTCTCGATATATTACGGGACTCAAGCAGACATCCGTGTAAAAAGTTATTGTCGTTTGAAGTTACTCAGATCTTCAATATTAAATTTCGAGCATCTCGATAGATTACATGACTCAATCCGACATCCGAGTAAAACGTTATTGTCGTTTGATTTTGCTCAGAACTTTATCATTCAATTTCGAGCGTCGTTATATATTACGGGACTCAATCAGACATCCGAGTAAAAAGTTATTGTCGTTTGAATTTGCTCAGAGCTTCGGTATTCAATTTTGAGCATATCGATAGATTACGTGACTCAATCGGACATCCGAGTAAAAAGTTATTATCGTTTGAATTTGCTCAAAGCTTCAACATTCAATTTCTAGCGTCTTGATATATTACAGGACTCAATCAGACAACCTAGTAAAAAGTTATTGTCGTTTGAATTTGCCCTGATCTTAAATATTCAATTTCGAGCGTCTCGATATATTACGGGACTCAATCAGACATCGGAGTAAAAAGTTATTTTCGTTTGAATTTTCTCAGAGCTTCAACATTGAATTCCGAGCGTATCGATATATTACAGGACTCAATCAGACATCCGTGTAAAAAGTTATTGTCGCTTGAATTTGCTCAGATCGTCGATATTCAATTTCGAGCATCTCGATAGATTACATGACTCAATCCGACATCCGAGTAAAAAGTTATTGTCATTTGAATTTGCTCATAGATTCAACATTCAATTTCGAGCGTCTCGATATATTATGGGACTCAATCAGACATCCCTGTAAAAACTTATTGTCGTTTGAATTTGCTCAGAGATTCAAAATTCAATTTCGAGCGTCTCTATATATTACGGGACTCAATCAGACATCCGAGTAAAACGTTATTGTCGTTTGAATTTGCTCAGAGCTTTGGTATTCAAATTCTATCATCTTGATATATTACGTGACTCAATCGGACATCCGAGTAAAAAGTTATTATCGTTTGAATTTGCTCAAAGCTTCAACATTCAATTTCTAGCGTCTTGATATATTACGGGACTCAATCAGACAACCTAGTAAAAAGTTATTGTCGTTTGAATTTGCCTTGATCTTAAATATTCAATTTCGAGCGTCTCGATATATTACGGGACTCAACCAGACATCCGAGTAAAAAGTTATTTTCGTTTGAATTTTCTCAGGGCTTCAACATTGAATTCCGAGCGTATCGATATATTACAGGACTCAATCAGACATCCGTGTAAAAAGTTATTGTCGCTTGAATTTGCTCAGATCGTCGATATTCAATTTCGAGCATCTTTATCGATTACATGACTCAATCCGACATCCGAGTAAAAAGTTATTATAGTTTGAATTTGCTCAAAGCTTCAACATTCAATTTCTAGCGTCTTGATATATTACGGGACTCAATCAGACATCCGAGTAAAACGTTATTGTCGTTTGAATTTGTTCAGAGATTCAACATTCAATTTCGAGCATCTCTATATATTACGGGAATCAATTAGACATCCGAGTAAAAATTTATTGTCGTTTGAATAATCTGTGCGCCTCAACATTCAATTTCGAGCATCCCGATATATTATAGGACTCAATCAGACATCCGTGTAAAAAAGTTATTGTCGTTTGAATATGCCCAGAGCTTCAATTTTAAATTTCGAGCGTCTTGATATATTACGGGACTCAATCAGACATTCGAGTAAAAATTTATTGTCGTTTGACTTTTCTCAGAACATTAACATTCAATTTGGAGCGTCTTGATATATTACGGGACTCTATCAGACATCCGAGAAAAAGTTATTGTCGTTTGAATTTGCTCTGAGCGTCAACATTCAATTTCGAGCGTCTCAATATATTACAGGACTCAATCAGACATCCGAGTAAAAAGTTATTGTCGTTTGAATTGGTTGAGAGATTCAACATTCAATTGCGAGCGTCTCGATATATTACGGGACTCAATCACACATCCCTGTAAAAAGTTATTGTCCTTTGAATTTGCTTAGAGCTTCGGTATTCAATTTTGAGCATCTCGATAGATTACATTAGTCAATCGGACATCTGAGTAAAAAGTAATTGTCGTATGATTTTTCTCAGAACTTTATCATTCAATTTCGAGCGTCTTTATATATTACGGGTCTCAATCAGACATCCGAGTAAAAAGCTATTGTCGTTTGAATTTGCTCTGAGCTTCAACATTCACTTTCGAGCGTCTCGATACATTACGGGACTCAATCAGACATCCGAGTAAAAAGTTATTGTCGTTTGAATTTGCTCAGAGCTTCAACATTCAGTTCCGAGCGTCTCGATATATTACGTGACTCAATCGGACATCCGAGTAAAAAGTTATTATCGTTTGAATTTGCTCAAAGCTTCAACATTCAATTTCTAGCGTCTTGATATATTACGGGACTCAATCAGACATCCGAGGAAAAAGTTATTGTCGTTTGGATTTGTTGAGAGATTCAGCATTTAATTTCGAGCGTCTCTAAATATTACGGGACTCAATCAGACATCCGTCTAAAAAGTTATTTACGTTTGAATTTGCTCAGATCTTCGGTATTCAATTTCGAGCATCTCGATATATTACATGACTCAATCCGACATCCGAGTAAAACGTTATTGTCATTTGACTTTGCTCAGAACTTTATCATTCAATTTCGAGCGTCTCAATATATTACGGGACTTAATCAGACATCCGAGTAAAAGCTATTGTCGTTTGAATTTGCTCTGAGCTTCAACATTCAATTTCGAGCGTCTCGATATATTATGGGTCTCAATCAGACATCCGAGTAAAAAGTTATTTTCGTTTGAATTTGCTCAGAGCTTGAACATTCAATTTCGAGCGTCTCGATATATTACGAGACTCAATCAGACATCCGAGTAAAAAGTAATTGTCGTTTGAATTTGTTCAGAGATACAACATTCAATTTCGAGCGTCTCGATATATTACGGGACTCAATTAGACATCCGAGTAAAAAGTTATTGTCGTTTGAATTTGTTCAGGGATTCAACATTCAATTTCGAGCGTCTCTATATATTACGGGACTCAAGCAGACATCCGTGTAAAAAGTTATTGTCGTTTGAAGTTGCTCAGATCTTCAATATTAAATTTCGAGCATCTCAATAGATTACATGACTCAATCCGACATCCGAGTAAAAAGTTATTGTCGTTTGATTTTTCTCAGAACTTGATCATTCAATTTCGAGCGTCTTTATATATTACGGGACTCAAGCAGACATCCGTGTAGAAAGTTATTGTCGTTTGATGTTGCTCAGATCTTCAATATTAAATTTTGAGCATCTCGATAGATTACATGACTCAATCCGACATCCGAGTAAAAAGTTATTGTCGTTTGAATTTGCTCAGAGCTTCAACATTCAATTTTGAGCGTCTCGATATAGTACGGCACTCAATCAGACATCCGTGTAAAAAGTTATTGTCGTTTGAATTTGCCTAGAGCTTCAATATTAAATTTTGAGCGTCTTGATATATTACGGGACACAATCAGACATCCGAGTAAAAAGTTATTGTCGTTTGAATTTGCTCAGAGCTTCAACATTAAATTTCGAGCGTCTCGATATATTACGAGTCTCAATCAGATATCCGAGTAAAAAGTAATTATCGTTTGAATTTGTTCAGAGATTCAACATTCAATTTCGAGCGTCTCGATATATTACGGGACTCAATCAGACATCCGAGTAAAAAGTAATTGTCGTTTGAATTTGTTCAGAGATTCAACATTCAATTTCGAGCGTCTCGATATATTACGGGACTCAATCAGACATCCGAGTATAAAGTTATTGTCGTTTGAATTTGTTCAGAGATTCAACATTCAATTTCGAGCGTCTCTATATATTACGGGACTCAAGCAGACATCCGTGTAAAAAGTTATTGTCGTTTGAAGTTGCACAGATCTTCAATATTAAATTTCGAGCATCTCAATAGATTACATGACTCAATCCGACATCCGAGTAAAAAGTTATTGTCTTTTGATTTTGCTCAGAACTTTATCATTCAATTTCGAGCGTCTTTATATATTACGGGACTCAAGTAGACATCCGTGTAAAAAGTTATTGTCGTTTGAAGTTGCTCAGATTTTCAATATGAAATTTCGAGCATCTCGATAGATTACATGACTCAATCCGACATCCGAGTAAAAAGTTATTGTCGTTTGAATTTTCTCAGAGCATCAACATTCAATTTCGAGCGTCTCGATATATTACGGCACTCAATCAGACATCCGTGTAAAAAGTTATTGTCGTTTGAATTTGCTCAGATCTTCGATATTCAATTTCGAGCATCTCGATAGATTACATGACTCAATCCAACATCCGAGTAGAAAGGTATTGTCGTTTGAATTTGTTCAGAGATTCAACATTCAATTTCGAGCCTCTCTATATATTACGGGACTCAATCAGACATCCGTGTATAAAGTTCTTGTCGTTTGAATTTGCTCAGATCTTCGATATTCAATTTCGAGCATCTCGATAGATTCCATGACTCAATCCGACATCCGAGTAAAAAGTTATTGTCGTTTGACTTTGCTCAGAACTTTATCATTCAATTTTGAGCGTCGCAATATATTATGGGACCTAATCAGACATCCGAGTAAAAAGTAATTGTCGTTTGAATTTGATCAGAGCTTCGATATTCAATTTCGAGCGTCTCGATATATTACGGGACTCAATCCGACATCCGAGTAAAAAGTAATTGTCGTTTGAATTTGATCAGAGCTTCGATATTCAATTTCGAGCGTCTCGATATATCACAGGACTCACTCAGACATCCGAGTAAAAAATTATTGTCGTTTGAATTTGCTCTGAGCTTCAACATTAAATTCCGAGCGTCTCGATATATTACGGGACTCAATCAGACATCCGAGAAAAAAAGTTATTGTCGTTTGAATTTGATCAGAGCTTCGGTATTCAATTTCAAGCATCTCTATATATTACGAGACTCAATCAGACATCCGAGTAAAAAGTTATTGTCGTTTGAATTTGTTCAGAGCTTTGGTATTCAATTTCGAGCGTCTCGATATATTACGAGACTCACTCAGACATCCGAGTGAAAAGTTATTGTCGTTTGAATTTGTTCAGAGATTCAACATTCAATTTCGAGCCTCTCTATATATTACGGGACTCAATCAGACATCCGTGTATAAAGTTCTTGTCGTTTGAATTTGCTCAGATCTTCGATATTCAATTTCGAGCATCTCGATAGATTCCATGACTCAATCCGACATCCGAGTAAAAAGTTATTGTCGTTTGACTTTGCTCAGAACTTTATCATTCAATTTTGAGCGTCGCAATATATTATGGGACCTAATCAGACATCCGAGTAAAAAGTTATTGTCGTTTGAATTTGCTCAAAGCTTCAACATTCAATTCTGAGCGTCTGGATATATTACGGGACTCAATCAGACATCCGAGTAAAAAGTTATTGTCGTTTGAATTTGTTCAGAGATTCAACATTCAATTTTGAGCGTCTCTATATATTACAGGACTCAATCAGACATCCGTGTAAAAAGTTATTGTCGTTTGAATTTGCTCAGATCTTCGATATTCAATTTCGAGCATCTCGATAGATTACATGACTCAATCCAACATCCGAGTAGAAAGGTATTGTCGTTTGAATTTGCTCTGAGCTTCAACATTCAATTCCGAGCGTCTCGATATATTACGGGACTCAATCAGACATCCGAGAAAAAAAGTTATTGTCGTTTGAATTTGATCAGAGCTTCGGTATTCAATTTCGAGCGTCTCGATATATTACGAGACTCAATCTGACATCCGAGTAAAAAGTTATTGTCGTTTGAATTTGTTTAGAGATTCAACATTCAATTTCGGGCGTCTCTATATATTACAGGACTCAATCAGACATCCATGTAAAAAGTTATTGTCGTTTGTTGCTCAGATCTTCGATATTCAATTTCGAGCATCTGGATAGATTACATGACTCAATCCGACATCCAAGTAAAAAGTTATTCTCGTTTGACTTTGCTTAGAACTTTATCATTCAACTTCGAGCGTCTTGATATATTACGGGACTCAATTAGACATCCGAGTAAAAAGTTATTATCGTTTGAATTTGCTTTGAGCTTCAACATTCAATTTTGAGCGTCTCAATATATTACGAGACTCAATCAGACATCCGAGTAAAAAGTAATTGTCGTTTGAATTTGATCAGAACTTCGATATTCAATTTCGAGCGTCTCGATATATTACAGGACTCACTCAGACATCCGAGTAAAAAATTATTGTCGTTTGAATTTGCTCTGAGCTTCAACATTCAATTCCGAGCGTCTCGATATATTACGGGACTCAATCAGACATCCGAGAAAAAAAGTTATTGTCGTTTGAATTTGATCAGAGCTTCGGTATTCAATTTCGAGCATCTCTATATATTACGGGACTCAATCAGACATCCTAGTAAAAAGTTATTGTCGTTTGAATTTGTTCAGAGCTTTGGTATTCAATTTCGAGCGTCTCGATATATTACGAGACTCACTCAGACATCCGAGTGAAAAGTTATTGTCGTTTGAATTTGTTCAGAGATTCAACATTCAATTTCGAGCCTCTCTATATATTACGGGACTCAATCAGACATCCGTGTATAAAGTTCTTGTCGTTTGAATTTGCTCAGATCTTCGATATTCAATTTCGAGCATCTCGATAGATTCCATGACTCAATCCGACATCCGAGCAAAAACTTATTGTCGTTCGACTTTGCTCAGAACTTTATCATTCAATTTTGAGCGTCGCAATATATTATGGGACCTAATCAGACATCCGAGTAAAAAGTTATTGTCGTTTGAATTTGCTCAGAGCATCAACATTCAATTTTGAGCGTCTCGATATATTACGTGACTCAATCAGACATCCGAGTAAAAAGTTATTGTCGTTTGAATTTGATCAGAGCTTCGGTATTCAATTTCGAGCATCTCGATATATTATGGGACTCAATCAGACATCCGAGTAAAAAGTTATTGTCATTTAAATTTGTTCAGAGATTCAAAATTCAATTTTGAGCGTCTCTATATATTACAGGACTCAATCAGACATCCGTGTAAAAAGTTATTGTCGTTTGAATTTGCTCAGATCTTCGATATTCAATTTCGAGCATCTCGATAGATTACATGACTCAATCCAACATCCGAGTAAAAAGTTATTGTCGTTTGACTTTGCTCAGAACTTTATCATTCAATTTCGAGCGTCTTGATATATTACGGGACTCAATCAGACATCCGAGTAAAAAATTTATTATCGTTTGAATTTGCTCAGAGCTTCGATATTCAATTTTGAGCATCTCGATAGATTCCATGACTCAATCCGAAATCCGAGTAGAAAGTTATTGTCGTTTGAATTTGCTCTGAGCTTCAACATTCAATTCCGAGCGTCTCGATATATTACGGGACTCAATCAGACATCCGAGAAAAAAAGTTATTGTCGTTTGAATTTGCTCATAGCTTCAACATTGAATTCCGATCGTATCGATATATTACGGGACTCAATCTGACAACCGAGTAAAAAGTTATTGTCGTTTGAATTTGTTTAGAGATTCAACATTCAATTTCGGGCGTCTCTATATATTACAGGACTCAATCAGACATCCGTGTAAAAAGTTATTGTCGTTTGTTGCTTAGATCTTCGATATTCAATTTCGAGCATCTCGATAGATTACATGACTCAATCCGACATCCAAGTAAAAAGTTATTCTCGTTTGACTTTGCTTAGAACTTTATCATTCAACTTCGAGCGTCTTGATATATTACGGGACTCAATCAGACGTCCGAGTAGAAAGTTATTATCGTTTGAATTTGCTTTGAGCTTCAACATTCAATTTTGAGCGTCTCAATATATTACGAGACTCAATCAGATATCCGAGTAAAAAGTAATTGTCGTTTGAATTTGATCAGAGCTTCGATATTCAATTTCGAGCGTCTCGATATATTACAGGACTCACTCAGACATCCGAGTAAAAAATTATTGTCGTTTGAATTTGCTCTGAGCTTCAACATTAAATTCCGAGCGTCTCGATATATTACGGGACTCAATCAGACATCCGAGAGAAAAAGTTATTGTCGTTTGAATTTGATCAGAGCTTCGGTATTCAATTTCGAGCATCTCTATATATTACGGGACTCAATCAGACATCCGAGTAAAAAGTTATTGTCGTTTGATTTTGTTCAGAGCTTTGGTATTCAATTTCGAGCGTCTCGATATATTACGAGACTCACTCAGACGTCCGAGTGAAAAGTTATTGTCGTTTGAATTTGTTCAGAGATTCAACATTCAATTTCGAGCCTCTCTATATATTACGGGACTCAATCAGACATCCGTGTATAAAGTTCTTGTCGTTTGAATTTGCTCAGATCTTCGATATTGAATTTCGAGCATCTCGATAGATTCCATGACTCAATCCGACATCCGAGTAAAAAGTTATTGTCGTTTGACTTTGCTCAGAGCTTTATCATTCAATTTTGAGCGTCGCAATATATTATGGGACCTAATCAGACATCCGAGTAAAAAGTTATTGTCGTTTGAATTTGCTCAAAGCTTCAACATTCAATTCTGAGCGTCTCGATATATTACGGGACTCAATCAGACATCCGAGTAAAAAGTTATTGTCGTTTGAATTTGATCAGAGCTTCGGTATTCAATTTCGAGCGTCTCGATATATTATGGGACTCAATCAGACATCCGAGTAAAAAGTTATTGTCATTTGAATTTGTTCAGAGATTCAACATTCAATTTTGAGCGTCTTTATATATTACAGGACTCAATCAGACATCCGTGTAAAAAGTTATTGTCGTTTGAATTTGCTCAGATCTTCGATATTCAATTTCGAGCATCTCGATAGATTAAATGACTCAATTCAACATCCGAGTAAAAAGTTATTGTCGTTTAACTTTGCTCAGAACTTTAATATTCAATTTCGAGCGTCTTGATATATTACGGGACTCAATCAGACATCCGAGTAAAAAATTTATTGTCGTTTGAATTTGCTCAGAGCTTCGATATTCAATTTCGAGCATCTCGATAGATTCCATGACTCAATCCGAAATCCGAGTAGAAAGTTATTGTCGTTTGAATTTGCTCTGAGCTTCAACATTCAATTCCGAGCGTCTCGATATATTACGGGACTCAATCAGACATCCGAGAAAAAAAGTTATTGTCGTTTGAATTTGCTCATAGCTTCAACATTGAATTCCGATCGTATCGATATATTACGGGACTCAATCTGACAACCGAGTAAAAAGTTATTGTCGTTTGAATTTGTTTAGAGATTCAACATTCAATTTCGGGCGTCTCTATATATTACAGGACTCAATCAGACATCCGTGTAAAAAGTTATTGTCGTTTGTTGCTTAGATCTTCGATATTCAATTTCGAGCATCTCGATAGATTACATGACTCAATCCGACATCCAAGTAAAAAGTTATTCTCGTTTGACTTTGCTTAGAACTTTATCATTCAACTTCGAGCGTCTTGATATATTACGGGACTCAATCAGACGTCCGAGTAGAAAGTTATTATCGTTTGAATTTGCTTTGAGCTTCAACATTCAATTTTGAGCGTCTCAATATATTACGAGACTCAATCAGATATCCGAGTAAAAAGTAATTGTCGTTTGAATTTGATCAGAGCTTCGATATTCAATTTCGAGCGTCTCGATATATTACAGGACTCACTCAGACATCCGAGTAAAAAATTATTGTCGTTTGAATTTGCTCTGAGCTTCAACATTAAATTCCGAGTGTCTCGATATATTACGGGACTCAATCAGACATCCGAGAGAAAAAGTTATTGTCGTTTGAATTTGATCAGAGCTTCGGTATTCAATTTCGAGCATCTCTATATATTACGGGACTCAATCAGACATCCGAGTAAAAAGTTATTGTCGTTTGAATTTGTTCAGAGCTTTGGTATTCAATTTCGAGCGTCTCGATATATTACGAGACTCACTCAGACGTCCGAGTGAAAAGTTATTGTCGTTTGAATTTGTTCAGAGATTCAACATTCAATTTCGAGCCTCTCTATATATTACGGGACTCAATCAGACATCCGTGTATAAAGTTCTTGTCGTTTGAATTTGCTCAGATCTTCGATATTGAATTTCGAGCATCTCGATAGATTCCATGACTCAATCCGACATCCGAGTAAAAAGTTATTGTCGTTTGACTTTGCTCAGAGCTTTATCATTCAATTTTGAGCGTCGCAATATATTATGGGACCTAATCAGACATCCGAGTAAAAAGTTATTGTCGTTTGACTTTGCTCAGAGCTTTATCATTCAATTTTGAGCGTCGCAATATATTATGGGACCTAATCAGACATCCGAGTAAAAAGTTATTGTCGTTTGAATTTGCTCAAAGCTTCAACATTCAATTCTGAGCGTCTCGATATATTACGGGACTCAATCAGACATCCGAGTAAAAAGTTATTGTCGTTTGAATTTGATCAGAGCTTCGGTATTCAATTTCGAGCGTCTCGATATATTATGGGACTCAATCAGACATCCGAGTAAAAAGTTATTGTCATTTGAATTTGTTCAGAGATTCAACATTCAATTTTGAGCGTCTTTATATATTACAGGACTCAATCAGACATCCGTGTAAAAAGTTATTGTCGTTTGAATTTGCTCAGATCTTCGATATTCAATTTCGAGCATCTCGATAGATTAAATGACTCAATTCAACATCCGAGTAAAAAGTTATTGTCGTTTAACTTTGCTCAGAACTTTAATATTCAATTTCGAGCGTCTTGATATATTACGGGACTCAATCAGACATCCGAGTAAAAAATTTATTGTCGTTTGAATTTGCTCAGAGCTTCGATATTCAATTTCGAGCATCTCGATAGATTCCATGACTCAATCCGAAATCCGAGTAGAAAGTTATTGTCGTTTGAATTTGCTCTGAGCTTCAACATTCAATTCCGAGCGTCTCGATATATTACGGGACTCAATCAGACATCCGAGAAAAAAAGTTATTGTCGTTTGAATTTGATCAGAGCTTCGGTATTCAATTTCGAGCGTCTCGATATATTACGAGACTCAATCTGACATCCGAGTAAAAAGTTATTGTCGTTTGAATTTGTTTAGAGATTCAACATTCAATTTCGGGCGTCTCTATATATTACAGGACTCAATCGGACATCCGTTTAAAAAGTTATTGTCGTTTGTTGCTCAGATCTTCGATATTCAATTTCGAGCATCTGGATAGAATACATGACTCAATCCGACATCCAAGTAAAAAGTTATTGTCGTTTGAATTTGCTCTGAGCTTCAACATTCAATTCCGAGCGTCTCGATATATTACGGGACTCAATCAGACATCCGAGAAAAAAAGTTATTGTCGTTTGAATTTGATAAGAGATTCGGTATTGAATTTCGAGCGTCTCGATATATTACGGGACTCAATCTGACATCCGAGTAAAAAGTTATTGTCGTTTGAATTTGTTTAGAGATTCAAAATTCAGTTTCGGGCGTGTCTATATATTACAGGACTCAATCAGACATCCGTGTAAAAAGTTATTGTCGTTTGTTGCTCAGATCTTCGATATTCAATTTCGAGCATCTCGATAGATTACATGACTCAATCCGACATCCAAGTAAAAAGTTATTCTCGTTTGACTTTGCTTAGAACTTTATCATTCAACTTCGAGCGTATTGATATATTACGGGACTCAATCAGACATCCGAGTAAAAAGTTATTATCGTTTGAATTTGCTTTGAGCTTCAACATTCAATTTTGAGCGTCTCAATATATTACGAGACTCAATCAGACATCCGAGTAAAAAGTAATTGTCGTTTGAATTTGATCAGAGCTTCGATATTCAATTTCGAGCGTCTCGATATATTACAGGATTCACTCAGACATCCGAGTAAAAAATTATTGTCGTTTGAATTTGCTCTGAGCTTCAACATTAAATTCCGAGCGTCTCGATATATTACGGGACTCAATCAGACATCCGAGAAAAAAAGTTATTGTCGTTTGAATTTGATCAGAGCTTTGGTATTCAATTTCGAGCGTCTCGATATATTACGAGACTCACTCAGACATCCGAGTGAAAAGTTATTGTCGTTTGAATTTGTTCAGAGATTCAACATTCAATTTCGAGCCTCTCTATATATTACGGGACTCAATCAGACATCCGTGTATAAAGTTCTTGTCGTTTGAATTTGCTCAGATCTTCGATATTCAATTTCGAGCATCTCGATAGATTCCATGACTCAATCCGACATCCGAGCAAAAAGTTATTGTCGTTCGACTTTGCTCAGAACTTTATCATTCAATTTTGAGCATCGCAATATATTATGGGACCTAATCAGACATCCGAGTAAAAAGTTATTGTCGTTTGAATTTGCTCAGAGCTTCAACATTCAATTCTGAGCGTCTCAATATATTACGAGACTCAATCAGATATCCGAGTAAAAAGTAATTGTCGTTTGAATTTGATCAGAGCTTCGATATTCAATTTCGAGCGTCTCGATATATTACAGGACTCACTCAGACATCCGAGTAAAAAATTATTGTCGTTTGAATTTGCTCTGAGCTTCAACATTAAATTCCGAGCGTCTCGATATATTACGGGACTCAATCAGACATCCGAGAGAAAAAGTTATTGTCGTTTGAATTTGTTCAGAGATTCAACATTCAATTTCGAGCGTCTCTATATATTACAGGACTCAATCAGACATCCGTGTAAAAAGTTATTGTCGTTTGAATTTGCTAAGATCTTCGATATTCAATTTCGAGCATCTCGATAGATTACATGACTCAATCCAACATCCGAGTAAAAAGTTATTTTCGTTTGACTTTCCTCAGAACTTTATCATTCAATTTCGAGCGTCTTGATATATTACGGGACTCAATCAGACATCCGAGTAAAAAGTTATTGTCGTTTGAATTTGCTCAGAGATTCAATATTTAATTCTGAGCGTCTCGATATTTTACGGGACTCAATCAGACATCCGAGTAAAAAGTTATAGTCATTTGAATTTTCTCACAGATTCAACATTCAATTTTGAGCGTCTCAATATATTATGGGATTCAATCAGACATCCCAGTAAAAATTTATTGTCGTTTGAATTTGCTCAAAGATTCAAAAGTCAATTTCGAGCGTCTCTATATATTACGGGACTCAATCAGACATCCGAGTAAAAAGTTATTGTCGTTTGAATTTGCTCAAAGCTTCAACATTCAATTTCTAGCGTCTTGATATATTGCGGGACTCAATCAGACATCCGAGAAAAAAAGTTATTGTCGCTTGAATTTGATAAGAGATTCGGTATTGAATTTCGAGCGTCTCGATATATTACGGGACTCAATCTGACATCCGAGTAAAAAGTTATTGTCGTTTGAATTTGTTCAGATCGATATATTACGGGATTCAATCAGACATACGAGAAAAAAGTTATTGTCGTTTGAATTTGCTCTGAGCTTCAACATTCAATTCCGAGCGTCTCGATATATTACGGGACTCAATCAGACATCCGAGTAAAAAGGTTATTGTCGCTTGAATTTGATAAGAGATTCGGTATTGAATTTCGAGCGTCTCGATATATTACGGGACTCAATCTGACATCCGAGTAAAAAGTTATTGTCGTTTGAATTTGTTTAGAGATTCAACATTCAATTTCGGGCGTCTCTATATATTACAGGACTCAATCAGACATCCGTGTAAAAAGTTATTGTCGTTTGTTGCTCAGATCTTCGATATTCAATTTCGAGCATCTCGATAGATTACATGACTCAATCCGACATCCAAGTAAAAAGTTATTCTCGTTTGACTTTGCTTAGAACTTTATCATTCAACTTCGAGCGTCTTGATATATTACGGGACTCAATTAGACATCCGAGTAAAAAGTTATTATCGTTTGAATTTGCTTTGAGCTTCAACATTCAATTTTGAGCGTCTCAATATATTACGAGACTCAATCAGACATCCGAGTAAAAAGTAATTGTCGTTTGAATTTGATCAGAGCTTCGATATTCAATTTCGAGCGTCTCGATATATTACAGGACTCACTCAGACATCCGAGTAAAAAGTTATTGTCGTTTGAATTTGCGCTGAGCTTCAACATTCAATTCCGAGCGTCTCTATATATTACGGGACTCAATCAGACATCCGAGAAAAAAAGTTATTGTCGTTTGAATTTGATCAGAGCTTCGGTATTTAATTTCGAGCGTCTCGATATATTACGAGACTCACTCAGACATCCGAGTGAAAAGTTATTGTCGTTTGAATTTGTTCAGAGATTCAACATTCAATTTCGAGCCTCTCTATATATTACGGGACTCATTCAGACATCCATGTATAAAGTTATTGTCGTTTGAATTTGCTCAGATCTTCGATATTCAATTTCGAGCATCTCGATAGATTCCATGACTGAATCCGACATCCGAGTAAAAAGTTATTGTCGTTTGACTTTGCTCAGAACTTTATCATTCAATTTCGAGGGTCTTTATATATTACGAGACTCAATCAGACATCCGAGTAAAATGTTATTGTCGTTTGAATTTGCTCTGAGCTTCAACATTCAATTCCGAGCGTATCGATATATTACGGGACTCAATCAGACATCCGAGTAAAAAGTAATTGTTGTTTGAATTTGATCAGAGCTTCGATATTCAATTTCGAGCGTCTCGATATATTACGGGACTCACTCAGACATACGAGTAAAAAGTTATTGTCGTTTGAATTTGTTCAGAGATTCAACATTCAATTTCGAGCCTCTCTATATATTACGGGACTCAATCAGACATCCGTGTAAAAAGTTCTTGTCGCTTGAATTTTTCAGATCTTTGATATTCAATTTCGAGCATCTCGATAGATTCCATGACTCAATCCGACATCCGAGTAAAAAGTGATTGTCCTTTGACTATGCTCTGAACTTTATCATTCAATTTCGAACGTCTTTATATATTACGGGACTCAATCAGACATCCGAGTAAAAAGTTATTGTCATTTGAATTTGCTCAGAGCTTCAACATTGAATTCCGAGCGTCTCGATATATTACGAGACTCAATCAAACATCCGAGTAAAAAGTTATTGTCGTTTGAATCTGGTCAGAGATTCAACATTCAATTTCGAGCGTCTCAATATATTACGGGACTTAATCAGACATCAGTGTAAAAAGTTATTGTCGTTTGAATTTGCTCAGAGCTTCGATATTCAATTTCGAGCATCTCGATAGATTCCATGACTCAATCCGACATTCGAGTAAAAAGTTATTGTCGTTTGAATTTGCTCAGAGATTCAACATTCAATTTTGGCGTCTCGATATATTACGAGACTCGATCAGACATCCGAGTAAAAAGTAATTGTCGTTTGAATTTGATCAGAGATTCGGTATTCAATTTCGAGCGTCTCGATATATTACGGGACTCAATCAGGCATCCGAGTAAAAAGTTATTGTCGTTTGAATTCGTTCAGAGATTCAACCTTCAATTTCGAGCGTCTCTATATATTACGTGACTCAATCTGATATCCGAGTAAAAAGTTATTGTCGTTTGAATTTGCTCAGAGCTTCAATATTCAATTCCGAGCGTCTCGATAGATTCCATGACTCAATCCGACATCCGAGTAAAAAGTTATTGTCGTTTGAATTTGCTCTGAGCTTCAACATTCAATTTTGAGCGTCTCAATATATTACAGGACTCAATCAGACATCCGAGTAAAACGTTATTGTCGTTTGAATTTGCTCAGAGCTTCAACATTGAATTCCGAGCGTCTCGATGTATTACGAGACACAATCACACATCCGACTAAAAAGTTATTGCCGTTTGAATTTGCTCAGAGATTCAACATTCAATTTCGAGCGTCTTGATATATTATGGGACTCAATCAGACATCCCAGAAAAAATTTATTGTCGTTTAAATTTGCTCAGAGATTCAAAATTCAATTTCAAGCGTCTCTATATATTACGGGATTCAATCAGACATCCGAGTAAAAAGTTATTGTCGTTTGAATTTAATCAGAGCTATGGTATTCAATTTCTAGCATCTTGATATATTACGTGACTCAATCGGACAACCAAATAAAAAGTTATTATCGTTTGAATTTGCTCAAAGCATCAACATTCAATTTCTGGCGTCTAGATATATTACGGGACTCAATCAGACAACCTAGTAAAAAGTTATTGTCGTTTGAATTTGATCAGAGCTTCGGTATTCAATTTCGAGCGTCTCGATATATTACGGGACTCAATCTGACATCCGAGCAAAAAGTTATTGTTGTTTGAATTTGTTTAGAGATTCAACATTCAATTTCGAGCGTCTCTATATATTACAGGACTCAATCAGACATCCGTGTAAAAAGTTATTGTCGTTTGAATTTGCTCAGAGCTTCGATATTCAATTTCGAGCATCTCGATAGATTCCATGACTCAATCCGTCATCCGAGTAAAAAGTTATTGTCGTTTGAATTTTCTCTGAGCTTCAACATTCAATTTTGAGCGTCTTGATATATTACGAGACTCGATCAGACATCCGAGTAAAAAGTAATTGTCGTTTGAATTTGCTCAGAGCTTCGATATTCAATTTCGAGCATCTCGATAGATTCCATGACTCAATCCGTCATCCGAGTAAAAAGTTATTGTCGTTTGAATTTGCTCTGAGCTTCAACATTCAATTTTGAGCGTCTCGATATATTACGAGACTCGATCAGACATCCGAGTAAAAAGTAATTGTCGTTTGAATTTGATCAGAGATTTGGTATTCAATTTCGAGCGTCTCGATATATTACGGGACTTAATCCGTCATCCGAGTAAAAAGTTATTGTCGTTTGACTATGCTCAGAACTTTATCATTCAATTTCGAGCGTATTTATGTATTACGAGACTCAATCAGACATCCGAGTAAAAAGTTATTGTTGTTTGAATTTGCTCTGAGCTTCAACATTCAATTTTGAGCGTCTCAATATATTACGGGACTCAATCAGACATCCGAGTAAAAACTTGTTGTCGTTTGAATTTGCTAAGAGCTTCAACATTGAATTCCGAGCGTCTCGATATATTACGAGACTCAATCAAACATTCGAGTAAAATGTTATTGTCGTTTGAATTTGTTCAGAGATTCAACATTCAATTTCGAGCGTCTCAATATATTACGGGACTTAATCAGACATCCGTGTAAAAAGTTATTGTCGTTTGAATTTGCTGAGAGCTTCGATATTCAATTTCGAGCATCTCGATAGATTCCATAACTAAATCCGACATCCGAGTAAAAAGTTATTGTCGTTTGAATTTGCTCTGAGCTTCAACATTCAATTTTGAGCGTCTCGATATATTACGAGACTCGATCAAACATCCGAGGAAAAAGTAATTGTCGTTTGAATTTGATCAGAGATTCTGTATTGAATTTCGAGCGTCTCGATATATTACGGGACTCAATCAGACATTATTTGTAAAAAGTTATTGTCGTTTGAATTTGGTCAGAGATTCAACATTCAATTTAGAGCGTCTCTATATATTACGGGACTCAATCAGACATCAGTGTAAAAAGTTATTGTCGTTTGAATTTGCTCAGAGCTTCGATATTCAATTTCGAGCATCTCGATAGATTCCATGACTCAATCCGACATCCGAGTAAAAAGTTATTGTCGTTTGAATTTGCTCTGAGCTTCAACATTTAATTTTGATCGTCTCAATATATTATGGGACTCAATCAGGCATCCGAGTCAAAAGTTATTGTCGTTTGAATTTGCTCAGAGCTTCGATATTCAATTTCGAGCATCTCGATAGATTCCACAACTAAATCCGACATCCGAGTAAAAAGTTATTGTCGTTTGAATTTGCTCTGAGCTTCAACATTCAATTTTGAGCGTCTCGATATATTACGAGACTCGATCAACATCCGAGGAAAAAGTAATTGTCGTTTGAATTTGATCAGAGATTCTGTATTGAATTTCGAGCGTCTCGATATATTACGGGACTCAATCAGACATTATTTGTAAAAAGTTATTGTCGTTTGAATTTGGTCAGAGATTCAACATTCAATTTAGAGCGTCTCTATATATTACGGGACTCAATCAGACAACAGTGTAAAAAGTTATTGTCGTTTGAATTTGTTCAGAGCTTCGATATTCAATTTCGAGCATCTCGATAGATTCCATGACTCAATCCGACATCCGAGTAAAAAGTTATTGTCGTTTGAATTTGCTCTGAGCTTCAACATTTAATTTTGAGCGTCTCAATATATTATGGGACTCAATCAGGCATCCGAGTCAAAAGTTATTGTCGTTTGAATTTGCTCAGAGCTTCGATATTCAATTTCGAGCATCTCGATAGATTCCATGACTCAATCCGTCATCCGAGTAAAAAGTTATTGTCGTTTGAATTTGCTCTGAGCTTCAACATTCAATTTTGAGCGTCTCGATATATTACGAGACTCGATCAGACATCCGAGTAAAAAGTAATTGTCGTTTGAATTTGATCAGAGATTTGGTATTCAATTTCGAGCGTCTCGATATATTACGGGACTCAATCAGGCATCCGAGTAAAAAGTTATTGTCTTTGAATTTGTTCAGAGATTCAACATTCAATTTCGAGCGTCTCAATATATTACGGGACTTAATCTGACATCCGTGTAAAAAGTTATTGTCGTTTGAATTTGCTCAGAG
>NW_021144088.1:0-31974 GCF_004193775.1 Glycine soja
TGTCGGCAATTGTATTTTCTATTCAATCCCTGGATAATATTTGGATGATGTCTATTAGGAAATGTTCGATCGACGTCATCCGGTGATGATTCTTTTTTAAACATCGGCAGGTCATCTTTCCTGGCCGACGTCGGCTAACATTTCTTCCGATCAGTATCGGTGAATCGTGTTTTTTTCCGAGGTGGGCTAATGTTTTCCTTGCCGAGTAAATGAAAACATGCCGGTGTCGGCCGAAACGCAACTTCGGTTGAGCTCGAACGAAAAAACCTAGCCGACCTACATTGTAAATTTTTACGGCAACACCACACAAAAAAGCATCCTCTACCGTAAAAAAATATTATCGGCCAGCGTTTGTAAAAGAACTTGCGCAATGCCGGCGGAAAAATAGCAGTCGCGGCTATTTAACGACTTATGTTGGCTGTTGTTTTGACTATTCAATCCCTGAATAATATTTGGATGATATCGATTAGGAAATGTTTGATCGACTTCACAAGGTGATTTTTTTTTTTTGGACCGGGATCTGTTCACCTTCCTTGCCGATGTCGGCTAGGATTTTTTTTTTTTATCAGTATCGGTCAATAATGTTTTTTTCCGAGGTGGACAAATGTTGTGCTTGCCGAGTAAATGAAAACATGGCGGTGTCGGCTGAAAGAAAACTTCGGTTGGGCGGACACGAAAAAACCTAGCCGACCTACATTGTAAATTTTTACGGCAACACCCAACAAAAGAGAATCCTCTACCATAAAAAAATATTATCGGCCGGCGTTTGTAAACAAAATTGCGCAATGTCGGCCGAAAAATATCAGTCGCGGTTTTACAACGACCGATGTCGGCAATTGTATTTTCTATTCAATCCCTGGATAATATTTGGATGATGTCTATTAGGAAATGTTCGATCGACGTCATCCGGTGATGATTCTTTTTTAAACATCGGCAGGTCATCTTTCCTGGCCGACGTCGGCTAACATTTCTTCCGATCAGTATCGGTGAATCGTGTTTTTTTCCGAGGTGGGCTAATGTTTTCCTTGCCGAGTAAATGAAAACATGCCGGTGTCGGCCGAAACGCAACTTCGGTTGAGCTCGAACGAAAAAACCTAGCCGACCTACATTGTAAATTTTTACGGCAACACCACACAAAAAAGCATCCTCTACCGTAAAAAAATATTATCGGCCAGCGTTTGTAAAAGAACTTGCGCAATGCCGGCGGAAAAATAGCAGTCGCGGCTATTTAACGACTTATGTTGGCTGTTGTTTTGACTATTCAATCCCTGAATAATATTTGGATGATATCGATTAGGAAATGTTTGATCGACTTCACAAGGTGATTTTTTTTTTTTGGACCGGGATCTGTTCACCTTCCTTGCCGATGTCGGCTAGGATTTTTTTTTTTTATCAGTATCGGTCAATAATGTTTTTTTCCGAGGTGGACAAATGTTGTGCTTGCCGAGTAAATGAAAACATGGCGGTGTCGGCTGAAAGAAAACTTCGGTTGGGCGGACACGAAAAAACCTAGCCGACCTACATTGTAAATTTTTACGGCAACACCCAACAAAAGAGAATCCTCTACCATAAAAAAATATTATCGGCCGGCGTTTGTAAACAAAATTGCGCAATGTCGGCCGAAAAATATCAGTCGCGGTTTTACAACGACCGATGTCGGCAATTGTATTTTCTATTCAATCCCTGGATAATATTTGGATGATGTCTATTAGGAAATGTTCGATCGACGTCATCCGGTGATGATTCTTTTTTAAACATCGGCAGGTCATCTTTCCTGGCCGACGTCGGCTAACATTTCTTCCGATCAGTATCGGTGAATCGTGTTTTTTTCCGAGGTGGGCTAATGTTTTCCTTGCCGAGTAAATGAAAACATGCCGGTGTCGGCCGAAACGCAACTTCGGTTGAGCTCGAACGAAAAAACCTAGCCGACCTACATTGTAAATTTTTACGGCAACACCACACAAAAAAGCATCCTCTACCGTAAAAAAATATTATCGGCCAGCGTTTGTAAAAGAACTTGCGCAATGCCGGCGGAAAAATAGCAGTCGCGGCTATTTAACGACTTATGTTGGCTGTTGTTTTGACTATTCAATCCCTGAATAATATTTGGATGATATCGATTAGGAAATGTTTGATCGACTTCACAAGGTGATTTTTTTTTTTTGGACCGGGATCTGTTCACCTTCCTTGCCGATGTCGGCTAGGATTTTTTTTTTTTATCAGTATCGGTCAATAATGTTTTTTTCCGAGGTGGACAAATGTTGTGCTTGCCGAGTAAATGAAAACATGGCGGTGTCGGCTGAAAGAAAACTTCGGTTGGGCGGACACGAAAAAACCTAGCCGACCTACATTGTAAATTTTTACGGCAACACCCAACAAAAGAGAATCCTCTACCATAAAAAAATATTATCGGCCGGCGTTTGTAAACAAAATTGCGCAATGTCGGCCGAAAAATATCAGTCGCGGTTTTACAACGACCGATGTCGGCAATTGTATTTTCTATTCAATCCCTGGATAATATTTGGATGATGTCTATTAGGAAATGTTCGATCGACGTCATCCGGTGATGATTCTTTTTTAAACATCGGCAGGTCATCTTTCCTGGCCGACGTCGGCTAACATTTCTTCCGATCAGTATCGGTGAATCGTGTTTTTTTCCGAGGTGGGCTAATGTTTTCCTTGCCGAGTAAATGAAAACATGCCGGTGTCGGCCGAAACGCAACTTCGGTTGAGCTCGAACGAAAAAACCTAGCCGACCTACATTGTAAATTTTTACGGCAACACCACACAAAAAAGCATCCTCTACCGTAAAAAAATATTATCGGCCAGCGTTTGTAAAAGAACTTGCGCAATGCCGGCGGAAAAATAGCAGTCGCGGCTATTTAACGACTTATGTTGGCTGTTGTTTTGACTATTCAATCCCTGAATAATATTTGGATGATATCGATTAGGAAATGTTTGATCGACTTCACAAGGTGATTTTTTTTTTTGGACCGGGATCTGTTCACCTTCCTTGCCGATGTCGGCTAGGATTTTTTTTTTTATCAGTATCGGTCAATAATGTTTTTTTCCGAGGTGGACAAATGTTGTGCTTGCCGAGTAAATGAAAACATGGCGGTGTCGGCTGAAAGAAAACTTCGGTTGGGCGGACACGAAAAAACCTAGCCGACCTACATTGTAAATTTTTACGGCAACACCCAACAAAAGAGAATCCTCTACCATAAAAAAATATTATCGGCCGGCGTTTGTAAACAAAATTGCGCAATGTCGGCCGAAAAATATCAGTCGCGGTTTTACAACGACCGATGTCGGCAATTGTATTTTCTATTCAATCCCTGGATAATATTTGGATGATGTCTATTAGGAAATGTTCGATCGACGTCATCCGGTGATGATTCTTTTTTAAACATCGGCAGGTCATCTTTCCTGGCCGACGTCGGCTAACATTTCTTCCGATCAGTATCGGTGAATCGTGTTTTTTTCCGAGGTGGGCTAATGTTTTCCTTGCCGAGTAAATGAAAACATGCCGGTGTCGGCCGAAACGCAACTTCGGTTGAGCTCGAACGAAAAAACCTAGCCGACCTACATTGTAAATTTTTACGGCAACACCACACAAAAAAGCATCCTCTACCGTAAAAAAATATTATCGGCCAGCGTTTGTAAAAGAACTTGCGCAATGCCGGCGGAAAAATAGCAGTCGCGGCTATTTAACGACTTATGTTGGCTGTTGTTTTGACTATTCAATCCCTGAATAATATTTGGATGATATCGATTAGGAAATGTTTGATCGACTTCACAAGGTGATTTTTTTTTTTGGACCGGGATCTGTTCACCTTCCTTGCCGATGTCGGCTAGGATTTTTTTTTTTTATCAGTATCGGTCAATAATGTTTTTTTCCGAGGTGGACAAATGTTGTGCTTGCCGAGTAAATGAAAACATGGCGGTGTCGGCTGAAAGAAAACTTCGGTTGGGCGGACACGAAAAAACCTAGCCGACCTACATTGTAAATTTTTACGGCAACACCCAACAAAAGAGAATCCTCTACCATAAAAAAATATTATCGGCCGGCGTTTGTAAACAAAATTGCGCAATGTCGGCCGAAAAATATCAGTCGCGGTTTTACAACGACCGATGTCGGCAATTGTATTTTCTATTCAATCCCTGGATAATATTTGGATGATGTCTATTAGGAAATGTTCGATCGACGTCATCCGGTGATGATTCTTTTTTAAACATCGGCAGGTCATCTTTCCTGGCCGACGTCGGCTAACATTTCTTCCGATCAGTATCGGTGAATCGTGTTTTTTTCCGAGGTGGGCTAATGTTTTCCTTGCCGAGTAAATGAAAACATGCCGGTGTCGGCCGAAACGCAACTTCGGTTGAGCTCGAACGAAAAAACCTAGCCGACCTACATTGTAAATTTTTACGGCAACACCACACAAAAAAGCATCCTCTACCGTAAAAAAATATTATCGGCCAGCGTTTGTAAAAGAACTTGCGCAATGCCGGCGGAAAAATAGCAGTCGCGGCTATTTAACGACTTATGTTGGCTGTTGTTTTGACTATTCAATCCCTGAATAATATTTGGATGATATCGATTAGGAAATGTTTGATCGACTTCACAAGGTGATTTTTTTTTTTGGACCGGGATCTGTTCACCTTCCTTGCCGATGTCGGCTAGGATTTTTTTTTTTTATCAGTATCGGTCAATAATGTTTTTTTCCGAGGTGGACAAATGTTGTGCTTGCCGAGTAAATGAAAACATGGCGGTGTCGGCTGAAAGAAAACTTCGGTTGGGCGGACACGAAAAAACCTAGCCGACCTACATTGTAAATTTTTACGGCAACACCCAACAAAAGAGAATCCTCTACCATAAAAAAATATTATCGGCCGGCGTTTGTAAACAAAATTGCGCAATGTCGGCCGAAAAATATCAGTCGCGGTTTTACAACGACCGATGTCGGCAATTGTATTTTCTATTCAATCCCTGGATAATATTTGGATGATGTCTATTAGGAAATGTTCGATCGACGTCATCCGGTGATGATTCTTTTTTAAACATCGGCAGGTCATCTTTCCTGGCCGACGTCGGCTAACATTTCTTCCGATCAGTATCGGTGAATCGTGTTTTTTTCCGAGGTGGGCTAATGTTTTCCTTGCCGAGTAAATGAAAACATGCCGGTGTCGGCCGAAACGCAACTTCGGTTGAGCTCGAACGAAAAAACCTAGCCGACCTACATTGTAAATTTTTACGGCAACACCACACAAAAAAGCATCCTCTACCGTAAAAAAATATTATCGGCCAGCGTTTGTAAAAGAACTTGCGCAATGCCGGCGGAAAAATAGCAGTCGCGGCTATTTAACGACTTATGTTGGCTGTTGTTTTGACTATTCAATCCCTGAATAATATTTGGATGATATCGATTAGGAAATGTTTGATCGACTTCACAAGGTGATTTTTTTTTTTTGGACCGGGATCTGTTCACCTTCCTTGCCGATGTCGGCTAGGATTTTTTTTTTTATCAGTATCGGTCAATAATGTTTTTTTCCGAGGTGGACAAATGTTGTGCTTGCCGAGTAAATGAAAACATGGCGGTGTCGGCTGAAAGAAAACTTCGGTTGGGCGGACACGAAAAAACCTAGCCGACCTACATTGTAAATTTTTACGGCAACACCCAACAAAAGAGAATCCTCTACCATAAAAAAATATTATCGGCCGGCGTTTGTAAACAAAATTGCGCAATGTCGGCCGAAAAATATCAGTCGCGGTTTTACAACGACCGATGTCGGCAATTGTATTTTCTATTCAATCCCTGGATAATATTTGGATGATGTCTATTAGGAAATGTTCGATCGACGTCATCCGGTGATGATTCTTTTTTAAACATCGGCAGGTCATCTTTCCTGGCCGACGTCGGCTAACATTTCTTCCGATCAGTATCGGTGAATCGTGTTTTTTTCCGAGGTGGGCTAATGTTTTCCTTGCCGAGTAAATGAAAACATGCCGGTGTCGGCCGAAACGCAACTTCGGTTGAGCTCGAACGAAAAAACCTAGCCGACCTACATTGTAAATTTTTACGGCAACACCACACAAAAAAGCATCCTCTACCGTAAAAAAATATTATCGGCCAGCGTTTGTAAAAGAACTTGCGCAATGCCGGCGGAAAAATAGCAGTCGCGGCTATTTAACGACTTATGTTGGCTGTTGTTTTGACTATTCAATCCCTGAATAATATTTGGATGATATCGATTAGGAAATGTTTGATCGACTTCACAAGGTGATTTTTTTTTTTGGACCGGGATCTGTTCACCTTCCTTGCCGATGTCGGCTAGGATTTTTTTTTTTATCAGTATCGGTCAATAATGTTTTTTTCCGAGGTGGACAAATGTTGTGCTTGCCGAGTAAATGAAAACATGGCGGTGTCGGCTGAAAGAAAACTTCGGTTGGGCGGACACGAAAAAACCTAGCCGACCTACATTGTAAATTTTTACGGCAACACCCAACAAAAGAGAATCCTCTACCATAAAAAAATATTATCGGCCGGCGTTTGTAAACAAAATTGCGCAATGTCGGCCGAAAAATATCAGTCGCGGTTTTACAACGACCGATGTCGGCAATTGTATTTTCTATTCAATCCCTGGATAATATTTGGATGATGTCTATTAGGAAATGTTCGATCGACGTCATCCGGTGATGATTCTTTTTTAAACATCGGCAGGTCATCTTTCCTGGCCGACGTCGGCTAACATTTCTTCCGATCAGTATCGGTGAATCGTGTTTTTTTCCGAGGTGGGCTAATGTTTTCCTTGCCGAGTAAATGAAAACATGCCGGTGTCGGCCGAAACGCAACTTCGGTTGAGCTCGAACGAAAAAACCTAGCCGACCTACATTGTAAATTTTTACGGCAACACCACACAAAAAAGCATCCTCTACCGTAAAAAAATATTATCGGCCAGCGTTTGTAAAAGAACTTGCGCAATGCCGGCGGAAAAATAGCAGTCGCGGCTATTTAACGACTTATGTTGGCTGTTGTTTTGACTATTCAATCCCTGAATAATATTTGGATGATATCGATTAGGAAATGTTTGATCGACTTCACAAGGTGATTTTTTTTTTTGGACCGGGATCTGTTCACCTTCCTTGCCGATGTCGGCTAGGATTTTTTTTTTTTTTATCAGTATCGGTCAATAATGTTTTTTTCCGAGGTGGACAAATGTTGTGCTTGCCGAGTAAATGAAAACATGGCGGTGTCGGCTGAAAGAAAACTTCGGTTGGGCGGACACGAAAAAACCTAGCCGACCTACATTGTAAATTTTTACGGCAACACCCAACAAAAGAGAATCCTCTACCATAAAAAAATATTATCGGCCGGCGTTTGTAAACAAAATTGCGCAATGTCGGCCGAAAAATATCAGTCGCGGTTTTACAACGACCGATGTCGGCAATTGTATTTTCTATTCAATCCCTGGATAATATTTGGATGATGTCTATTAGGAAATGTTCGATCGACGTCATCCGGTGATGATTCTTTTTTAAACATCGGCAGGTCATCTTTCCTGGCCGACGTCGGCTAACATTTCTTCCGATCAGTATCGGTGAATCGTGTTTTTTTCCGAGGTGGGCTAATGTTTTCCTTGCCGAGTAAATGAAAACATGCCGGTGTCGGCCGAAACGCAACTTCGGTTGAGCTCGAACGAAAAAACCTAGCCGACCTACATTGTAAATTTTTACGGCAACACCACACAAAAAAGCATCCTCTACCGTAAAAAAATATTATCGGCCAGCGTTTGTAAAAGAACTTGCGCAATGCCGGCGGAAAAATAGCAGTCGCGGCTATTTAACGACTTATGTTGGCTGTTGTTTTGACTATTCAATCCCTGAATAATATTTGGATGATATCGATTAGGAAATGTTTGATCGACTTCACAAGGTGATTTTTTTTTTTGGACCGGGATCTGTTCACCTTCCTTGCCGATGTCGGCTAGGATTTTTTTTTTTTATCAGTATCGGTCAATAATGTTTTTTTCCGAGGTGGACAAATGTTGTGCTTGCCGAGTAAATGAAAACATGGCGGTGTCGGCTGAAAGAAAACTTCGGTTGGGCGGACACGAAAAAACCTAGCCGACCTACATTGTAAATTTTTACGGCAACACCCAACAAAAGAGAATCCTCTACCATAAAAAAATATTATCGGCCGGCGTTTGTAAACAAAATTGCGCAATGTCGGCCGAAAAATATCAGTCGCGGTTTTACAACGACCGATGTCGGCAATTGTATTTTCTATTCAATCCCTGGATAATATTTGGATGATGTCTATTAGGAAATGTTCGATCGACGTCATCCGGTGATGATTCTTTTTTAAACATCGGCAGGTCATCTTTCCTGGCCGACGTCGGCTAACATTTCTTCCGATCAGTATCGGTGAATCGTGTTTTTTTCCGAGGTGGGCTAATGTTTTCCTTGCCGAGTAAATGAAAACATGCCGGTGTCGGCCGAAACGCAACTTCGGTTGAGCTCGAACGAAAAAACCTAGCCGACCTACATTGTAAATTTTTACGGCAACACCACACAAAAAAGCATCCTCTACCGTAAAAAAATATTATCGGCCAGCGTTTGTAAAAGAACTTGCGCAATGCCGGCGGAAAAATAGCAGTCGCGGCTATTTAACGACTTATGTTGGCTGTTGTTTTGACTATTCAATCCCTGAATAATATTTGGATGATATCGATTAGGAAATGTTTGATCGACTTCACAAGGTGATTTTTTTTTTGGACCGGGATCTGTTCACCTTCCTTGCCGATGTCGGCTAGGATTTTTTTTTTTTATCAGTATCGGTCAATAATGTTTTTTTCCGAGGTGGACAAATGTTGTGCTTGCCGAGTAAATGAAAACATGGCGGTGTCGGCTGAAAGAAAACTTCGGTTGGGCGGACACGAAAAAACCTAGCCGACCTACATTGTAAATTTTTACGGCAACACCCAACAAAAGAGAATCCTCTACCATAAAAAAATATTATCGGCCGGCGTTTGTAAACAAAATTGCGCAATGTCGGCCGAAAAATATCAGTCGCGGTTTTACAACGACCGATGTCGGCAATTGTATTTTCTATTCAATCCCTGGATAATATTTGGATGATGTCTATTAGGAAATGTTCGATCGACGTCATCCGGTGATGATTCTTTTTTAAACATCGGCAGGTCATCTTTCCTGGCCGACGTCGGCTAACATTTCTTCCGATCAGTATCGGTGAATCGTGTTTTTTTCCGAGGTGGGCTAATGTTTTCCTTGCCGAGTAAATGAAAACATGCCGGTGTCGGCCGAAACGCAACTTCGGTTGAGCTCGAACGAAAAAACCTAGCCGACCTACATTGTAAATTTTTACGGCAACACCACACAAAAAAGCATCCTCTACCGTAAAAAAATATTATCGGCCAGCGTTTGTAAAAGAACTTGCGCAATGCCGGCGGAAAAATAGCAGTCGCGGCTATTTAACGACTTATGTTGGCTGTTGTTTTGACTATTCAATCCCTGAATAATATTTGGATGATATCGATTAGGAAATGTTTGATCGACTTCACAAGGTGATTTTTTTTTTTGGACCGGGATCTGTTCACCTTCCTTGCCGATGTCGGCTAGGATTTTTTTTTTTTATCAGTATCGGTCAATAATGTTTTTTTCCGAGGTGGACAAATGTTGTGCTTGCCGAGTAAATGAAAACATGGCGGTGTCGGCTGAAAGAAAACTTCGGTTGGGCGGACACGAAAAAACCTAGCCGACCTACATTGTAAATTTTTACGGCAACACCCAACAAAAGAGAATCCTCTACCATAAAAAAATATTATCGGCCGGCGTTTGTAAACAAAATTGCGCAATGTCGGCCGAAAAATATCAGTCGCGGTTTTACAACGACCGATGTCGGCAATTGTATTTTCTATTCAATCCCTGGATAATATTTGGATGATGTCTATTAGGAAATGTTCGATCGACGTCATCCGGTGATGATTCTTTTTTAAACATCGGCAGGTCATCTTTCCTGGCCGACGTCGGCTAACATTTCTTCCGATCAGTATCGGTGAATCGTGTTTTTTTCCGAGGTGGGCTAATGTTTTCCTTGCCGAGTAAATGAAAACATGCCGGTGTCGGCCGAAACGCAACTTCGGTTGAGCTCGAACGAAAAAACCTAGCCGACCTACATTGTAAATTTTTACGGCAACACCACACAAAAAAGCATCCTCTACCGTAAAAAAATATTATCGGCCAGCGTTTGTAAAAGAACTTGCGCAATGCCGGCGGAAAAATAGCAGTCGCGGCTATTTAACGACTTATGTTGGCTGTTGTTTTGACTATTCAATCCCTGAATAATATTTGGATGATATCGATTAGGAAATGTTTGATCGACTTCACAAGGTGATTTTTTTTTTGGACCGGGATCTGTTCACCTTCCTTGCCGATGTCGGCTAGGATTTTTTTTTTTATCAGTATCGGTCAATAATGTTTTTTCCGAGGTGGACAAATGTTGTGCTTGCCGAGTAAATGAAAACATGGCGGTGTCGGCTGAAAGAAAACTTCGGTTGAGCGGACACGAAAAAACCTAGCCGACCTACATTGTAAATTTTTACGGCAACACCCAACAAAAGAGAATCCTCTACCATAAAAAAATATTATCGGCCGGCGTTTGTAAACAAAATTGCGCAATGTCGGCCGAAAAATATCAGTCGCGGTTTTACAACGACCGATGTCGGCAATTGTATTTTCTATTCAATCCCTGGATAATATTTGGATGATGTCTATTAGGAAATGTTCGATCGACGTCATCCGGTGATGATTCTTTTTTAAACATCGGCAGGTCATCTTTCCTGGCCGACGTCGGCTAACATTTCTTCCGATCAGTATCGGTGAATCGTGTTTTTTTCCGAGGTGGGCTAATGTTTTCCTTGCCGAGTAAATGAAAACATGCCGGTGTCGGCCGAAACGCAACTTCAGTTGAGCTCGAACGAAAAAACCTAGCCGACCTACATTGTAAATTTTTACGGCAACACCACACAAAAAAGCATCCTCTACCGTAAAAAAATATTATCGGCCAGCGTTTGTAAAAGAACTTGCGCAATGCCGGCGGAAAAATAGCAGTCGCGGCTATTTAACGACTTATGTTGGCTGTTGTTTTGACTATTCAATCCCTGAATAATATTTGGATGATATTGATTAGGAAATGTTTGATCGACTTCACAAGGTGATTTTTTTTTTGGACCGGGATCTGTTCACCTTCCTTGCCGATGTCGGCTAGGATTTTTTTTTTTATCAGTATCGGTCAATAATGTTTTTTTCCGAGGTGGACAAATGTTGTGCTTGCCGAGTAAATGAAAACATGGCGGTGTGGTACGAAAATTGACCAAGAGGAGTTGAAAATCAACACAAGTGACATTCAAAGGGAAGTTAATGGCGTGGGGGCTGTTTGGAATCCTCAGCAAGGGCTGAGTTTAATTACTTGGCTATTTTAAGCATTTTCATCAGTTAAGACAAATAAAATTCAGCCATTCAAAACCTTTCCAAGATGGTTACAAAAGAAGCATAAATGGGACATTCAAGGCCTTAAATAGGCGTGTGGCTAATTATGGAAAAGGAATATCATGAGCTGATTGCATTAAGTCATTAATTGCATTTTATTACTAGTTTTATTGTGTTTAATTAGGCCTTACTGTTTTTCGGCCATATATGGATGTAATTTGATCATTTGCAGAATTATTCAATAAACAAGAACAATTCAGTCCAATTAGAAATTGTGTTTACATTTTCGCCCGATTATTTGCAAGCGTCGTCTTGAAAATAGTCCGATTAGCTCAATTGGTGAGTGCTAATCTCGTATTAAGCTATTGGTGTAGTTTAATATTGCTTATTTTTCCTTGCTGATTTTCGTAAAAACCCAAATACACAAATACCAAAAATACTTAAAAGAATTCGACTAATAAGGGTGGTACCTAGTACCTTCGTTATTGGTTGTTTGCTTCCGTTACCACACTCTGATTTCGTATCATTAGTGGCATCAGAGCACGGTTCTGATTCCGTGTTACGTGACAACAATGGATTTCAACAGTGATGATTTCATGGACAAATTGCATGAAGCCTTAAGGAACGTTGACATGAGAGATGAACGATGGAGGTCTAGAAGGGGTGAACCACGTCCAAACGTGGATGAGTTCAAAATCACTGAACTACCTGAATTTAATGGTAGTGCAGACCCGGAGGTTTATCTAGAATGGGAACGCAAGATTGATAGAATGTTTGACTTCAAGGATCTTGATGATGAGAAACGTTGCAAATATGCTATCCTGAAACTTAGCAAAAGTGCATCGTTGTGGTATGAGGGATTGAAGGCTAGAAGGACACGAGATGGAAAGGAGAAAATCCACTCTTGGGAGTCCTTGAAGAAGAAGTTGCGCAAGAGATATGTACCATCAAATCACCGACTGAATTTGTATAAAAAGATTGCAGATTTGGTGCAAGGCAAAATGAGTGTTACTGAATACATTGATGAGTTTGAGAACCTATGCCTAATGGGTGAAGTGGAGGAAAATGAAGAGCAAAAAATGAGCCGTTTCCTTCGTGGGCTGAATAAGAACATAGCTTTTGCTGTTGAGCTATGTAACTACACAGATTTCACCACTTTGTGCACCTTGTGTTTGAAGATTGAAAATCAAAACAAGAGTAGATATAATGCTGGGAGTTCTAGTGGTTGGTCCAAGGGAGGTGTGTCGGGTAGTGCAAATCCAGCCCCTAGCACTAAACCAATGGAGAATCAACCGAAACAAAGTGAGGCCGCTCCTAAACAACCCATTGCCACGGCCAAGGAGACTAATCTGTCAAAGGTTAGGTGTTTCAAGTGTCAAGGCTTTGGACACTTTGCTAGGGCTTGTCCTAATCAACGAGTTGTGACCCTCCGAGAAGCAATTAGCATGCGTGATGAGTTGATGAAGGAAGAAGAAGAATCTGGTGGCAATATTGAAGGTGATGGAGTTGAAATTGTTGAAGATGATGATGATGAGGTAGAAGTATATGGACCTCCCATGTATGATACCTTGATGCTAAGAACTTTGCAAGTCAAGGTTGTACCCGTGGAAGGAGATCAAAGAAATCAAATCTTCTACACTAAGGGTCAAGTGAAAGATAAGTGGTGTAGTATCATTGTGGATGGAGGTAGTTGTACCAATGCGGCTTCAACTGAAATGGTGTCTAAATTAGGATTGCTCACAACAAAACATCCTAAGCCTTATGCGCTACATTGGTTGGACAATGGAAGTAGCATAAATGTTACAAGGCAGACGCGTGTGGGATTAACCATGGGATCTTATGTTGATGAAATCTTGTGTGATGTGGTACCTATGGATGCAAGTCACATACTCTTGGGACGCCCTTGGCAATTTGATAGGGATGTGACGCATAGAGGAAGGTCCAATGAGCATGAATTGAACTTCAATGGCAAGAGGATTGTGTTGAAACCAATGGCATCAAATGAAGTCCGTTCCATGATTACAAAAAGAGGTAAAAAGCCTAGTCTCACTATGTTTGCTACTGAAAATGAAGTGAAGGATGCTATTGATAATGGTGAATTAGTCTACGTGTTGGTTGCAAAGAATGCTAGACAAGACGATGTAGAGACTCCTTTTAAACAACAATTGGAGGCTGTTTTGGGTGAGTATGAAGATGTGTTTCCAAGTGAACTACCAAAGGGTTTGCCACCTATCCGTGGGATTGAGCATCAAATTGATCTAATTCCGGGAGTTCCATTACCAAACAAGGCTGCATATAGGTGTAATCCGGAGGAGACAAAGGAGTTGCAACGGCAAATTGAAGAATTGATAAGCATGGGTTATGTGCGTGAATCAATGAGTCCATGTGCTGTTCCGACATTGTTGGTTCCTAAGAAGGATGGTTCATGGAGGATGTGTATTGATAGTAGGGCAGTGAACAACATAACCATCAAATATCGTTTTCCCATTCCAAGACTAGATGATATGCTTGATGAGTTACATGGATCGGTTATCTTCTCAAAAATTGATCTAAGGAGTGGATATCACCAAATCAGAATACGTGAAGGTGATGAATGGAAGACGGCATTCAAGACTAAGCATGGTCTATATGAATGGCTAGTTATGCCATTTGGGCTCACAAATGCACCTAGCACCTTTATGAGGCTCATGAACGAAGTACTCAAGCCTTTTTTGGGTAAGTTTGTTGTTGTTTATCTTGATGACATATTGGTGTATAGCAAATCTATAGAGGAGCATTTCACTCATTTGAAACAAATATTTGAGACCCTAAGAGCACAAAAACTCTATGGGAAGAGGGAAAAGTGTGATTTCTTGGTTGAAAGTGTGGTGTTTCTTGGATATGTGGTGTCTAAAGATGGAGTATCCGTTGATCAAACAAAAGTGGATGCTATCAAGACTTGGCCGAGCCCTACAACAGTTTCGGAGGTGAGATCTTTCCTTGGTCTTGCATCATTTTATCGACGCTTTATCCAGAATTTTAGCACTATAGCAAGTCCTATGACCGAATGTTTGAAGAAGGGTGCGTTTGGGTGGAATGAACAAGCACAAAAGGCTTTTGAATTGATTAAGTTAAAGCTTTGTGAAGCTCCTGTTTTAGCTTTACCCGATTTTACTCAACCATTTGAAGTTGAATGTGATGCTAGTGGAGTTGGCATTGGGGCTGTTTTGATACAAAACAAAAGGCCTATAGCTTATTTCTCGGAGAAATTGGGAGGAGCCAGATTGAACTATTGCACCTATGACAAAGAGTTCTATGCCATTGTGAGAGCTCTTGATCATTGGAATCATTATTTGCGTTCTAATCACTTTATATTGCATTCAGATCATGAGTCATTGAAGTATATCAATGGGCAGCAGAAGTTGAGTCCAAGGCATGCTAAATGGGTTGAATTTCTTCAATCTTTTAATTTCTCTTCAAAATACAAGGATGGTAAGAGTAATGTGGTGGCTGATGCACTTTCAAGGAGGTATGCTTTAATTTCAATTCTTGAAACTCGTTTACTTGGTTTTGAGACTTTGAAAGATTATTATAAAGAAGATGTGGATTTTGGTGAAATATACTCTAATTGTGAGAATGGAGCATTTGGAAAGTATATCGTGCAAGATGGATTTTTATTCAAGGAGAATCGGCTTTGCATCCCAAGGCATTCAATTCGTGAGTTACTAGTTCGTGAAGCTCATGGTGGAGGTTTGTGATGAGGACATAACCAAGGGCAAGGACCATGAAGCACTTGAAGGTCCCATGACCAGAGGCAGACTTAAACAAGCCCAACACGTCAAAGAGACAAGGCTGGTCATTTGTATAGCTGCCATTGATGATGATTGAAGGCCCAAGTGGAGAAAGATGAAGGCCCAGAGGCAGAGGCACTACCAAGACTACTAATTGTTGTTGAAGGCCCAAACTAACTTGAAGGCCCAAGTTAAATAAGTTTTTAGTTATAATTTATTTTTATTGTAATTTTGGCCCAAACTGTTTAGAAGGCCCATGTCTATTTTTATCTTTTTCTTCAGATACACTATAAGTATTTGTTTTTGTTTTCAATAAAGAAAACCTTTGACATTTGATAAAATTTGGTGAGAGTTTCTCTCTGAGTTCCTTGTTGAACCAATCTCAGACTTATCAAGGTAATCCTTGTGGCGTCTACCCTGACTTATCTTCCTTCACCGGAAGTGGCGTCATCCAAACCTCCGTAGCCTGTATCAAACGATCCACTCCTACTCAGGTTCACATCATTTGGTATCAGAGCTTCGGCTCTTGATACAGGTTCTATCGTATCCTATCCTATTTTTTTTTTCTTCGTAATTTGTCTAGGTTCGTGTTTTTGTCCTTGTTCTGTTATTTGCGTTCTTGTTCTTGTTCTTGTTCTTGTCACGTTCTTGTTCTTGTTTCTTGTGTCTTTCAAACTTTGTGTCAAAAAAAAAAAAATTGTTTGAGTTCTTGTTTCTTGTTCTTGTGCCTATCATATTGTATTCTATCTTTTGTTCATAACTTTTGTTTCAGCCTATTCGAATTCTGTTTGGGGTAAAAATTGCCTAATTGCTGAATTGCTAAATTGTCAAATTTGCCTAATGATGATTGCCTATTGAACGAATTCTAATAGCTGGATGTCTAAAAAAAAAACAAAAAAAAAATAGAGAGAAAAAAAAAAGAAACGAAAAAAAAAGAAAGAAAGAAAGAGAAAGAAAGAAAGAAAAAAAAAGGAAACAGTTGCAAAAAAAAAAAGTTGCAAAAATTTTGAAAAAAAAAAGTGGGTGTTTGATCTTTGAAAACGAAATTGAGGCATTTAGAGGTGTTTTTTTTGAAAGAAAATCGTGGAACAAATCCCCTTATCTAGATTCTCCTCTGAATTCTGAGCGTTTTGATATATAGTGGGCCTCAAACGGACAACTGTAGCAAAAGTTATGAGCATTTGAAGTTTACTTGTCCTATCTGTTGTCCTATCTAATATCTTATTTGTTATCCTATCTAATATCTTATCTGTTATCCTACCTAATATCTTATCTGTTATCCTATCTATAATATCTTATTTGTTATCATATCTGTTACCCAAATTAAAGCTCACCTGTTATCCAAATCCAAATCTAATATATTATTATCCAAATCAAGTCCAAGTTGTTATCCCAAATCAAATCTGTTTGTGATCATTATATTGTCTTTCCTTTTATTTTATATTACCTTGTGTGTCTAATTTGGTCCATCCAGGAACTTAAGAGGAAACACGAGTGGTAAAAGGCAAGAGGGAATACATTACACAAAAGCCTATTGAGAGCATTAAACACGAGTGTACTACCATCTAAGAGACGTGAGTAGAGTGTTGTGAGGTCCTGAAACCTTAATAATTTTTATTGCACATTTTTTTTCCTGTTGAATTATGGCTGGAGCAGGTGGTGGTGGTGACGAGTACCATCAGTTGGACGGCGCTCAACGTCTGTTAGTGGATGCGATGAATGCACAGATGCAACGTTTGCTAGACCGTACCACAGAGGAGGTCTATGGACGACTAGAAGCTTTGGAGAACCAAGCCAATCAGAATGCTAGACGAAATATAGATGGGAATAGAGGTAACAATGGCGGTAATGACGGACCGAGGCAGAACCAGGTTGAGGGAGTAAAGCTCAATGTTCCTCCCTTCAAAGGTAGAAGTGATCCAGATGCCTACCTGGACTGGGAAATGAAGACTGAGCACGTATTTGCCTGCAATGACTACACTGATGCGCAGAAAGTCAAGCTAGCAGCAGCTGAATTCTCCGACTATGCCCTTGTTTGGTGGCATAAATACCAAAGAGAAATGTTGAGAGAGGAACGGCGAGAGGTAGATACATGGACTGAGATGAAAAGGGTGATGAGAAAAAGGTATGTGCCCACTAGCTATAACAGAACCATGCGACAGAAACTCCAAGGGCTGTCCCAAGGGAATTTAACCGTGGAAGAATATTATAAAGAGATGGAAATGGCGTTAGTGAGGGCCAACATCGAAGAGGACTCCGAAGACACAATGGCTCGTTTCCTGAATGGTCTAAACCCTGAAATCAGAGATGTTGTTGAATTACAGGAGTATGTGGTGTTGGATGACTTGTTACATAGGGCGCTTCGGGTTGAACAGCAAATTAAAAGAAAAAGTGCAACAAGGAGGAACTCACCCAATACTTACAACCAAAACTGGGCCAACAGATCCAAGAAGGAGGGAGGTAATTCGTTCCGACCTGCAGCCACATCCCCGTATGGAAAGTCAGCAACACCCAGTGTAGGTGGAAGCAAACATAACACCTCCACTTCCTCATCCAATACTGGAACCAGAAACATAAAATGTTTCAAGTGCTTAGGCAGAGGACATATTGCTTCTGAATGTCCAACCAGGAGGACCATGATCATGAAGGCTGATGGAGAAATCACTAGTGAGTCTGAAATCAGTGAAGAAGAAGTGGAAGAAGAAGAGTATGAGGAGGAAGCTATGCAGGGTGATATGTTGATGGTGAGAAGGCTGTTGGGAAATCAAATGCAGCCACTGGATGACAATCAAAGAGAAAATATTTTCCACACCAGATGTGTAATTAATGGTAAGCTATGCTCTTTAATTGTTGATGGAGGAAGCTGTACCAATGTTGCAAGTTCCACATTAGTGACCAAACTGAATTTGGAAACTAAGCCCCATCCTAGACCATACAAACTTCAGTGGCTTAGTGAAGATGAAGAGGTAAAAGTGACTCAACAGGTTGAGGTGTGTCTCACCATTGGGCGATATAATGACAAGGTGCTGTGTGATGTGGTCCCAATGGAAGCGACCCATGTGCTGTTAGGAAGACCGTGGTAGTATGATACCAAGGCAGTGCATGATGGCTTCACCAACAAAATCTCTTTCCAGCAAGCTGACAAGAAGATTGTTCTCAAACCGTTATCTCCTCAAGAGGTTTGTGAGGATCAGATAAAAATGAGAGAAAAGAAAAAGAGTGAGACACTTGAGAGGAAGAAGAGTGAGACACTTGAGAAGGAAAAGAGAGGAAAGAAAAAGAGTGAGAGGGAAAAGAGAGAAAACAAAAAGAGTGAAACACTTGAGGGCAAACAGCTTTATTTAGCAACAAAAAGGGAGGTGAGGAGGGTGCTTTGTGCGAGACAACCCCTCTATTTATTGTTTTCTCAACGTCAGATGTTGCATGCTAACCCAATTGATGAATTTAAATTGCCTTCTAGTATTCAATCTCTTCTGCAGGATTTTGATGATGTGTTTCCAGCAAGTGTACCAGATGGTTTGCCACCATTGAGGGGAATTGAGCATCACATTGATCTCATTCCAGGAGCGTCCTTGCCCAATCGGCCAGCTTATAGGAGCAACCCACAAGAAACTAAGGAGATCGAAAGGCAAGTATCCGAACTCCTGAGCAAAGGTTGGGTGAGAGATAGTATGAGTCCGTGCGCTGTACCTGTCATTCTAGTACCCAAGAAGGACGGCTCATGGAGGATGTGTTCTGATTGTAGAGCCATAAACAACATCACCATCAAGTATAGGCACCCAATCCCCAGGTTAGATGATCTTCTTGATGAACTGTATGGTGCATGTGTGTTTTCTAAAATTGATTTGAAAAGTGGCTATAATCAGATTAGAATCAGAGAGGGAGATGAATGGAAAACTGCCTTTAAAACAAAATATGGTTTGTATGAGTGGATGGTTATGCCATTTGGTTTGACTAATGCACCTAGTACTTTCATGAGATTGATGAACCATGTTTTAAGGGAATTTATTGGGAAATTTGTGGTGGTGTACTTTGATGATATTCTTATCTATAGCACTAGTCTTGATTTGCATGTTCAACATTTGCAATCTGTTTTAAGTGTGCTTAGGAAAGAAAAATTGTATGCCAACCTAGAAAAGTGCTCCTTTTGTACTGATCATGTGGTGTTTCTGGGTTTTGTTGTTAGTGCTGAGGGAGTACGGGTGGATGTGGAAAAGGTTAAGGCCATCCAAGAATGGCCAACACCTAAGACCCTGAGTGAGGTGAGGGGATTTCATGGTTTAGCAAGTTTCTATAGGAGATTTGTTAAGGATTTTAGTACATTGGCTGCTCCTCTAACTGAAGTTGTTAAGAAGAATGTGGGTTTCAAATGGGGTAAGAAACAAGAAGAGGCCTTTGCTGCCCTCAAACATAGGTTAACTAATGCACCCATTCTTGCTATGCCTAATTTTGCAAAATCATTTGAAATTGAGTGTGATGCGTCAAATGTGGGCATTGGGGCTGTTTTATTGCAAGAGGGACATCCGATAGCTTATTTTAGTGAAAAGTTAGGAGCCGCTGCCCTTAACTATTCAACTTATGATAAGGAATTGTATGCTTTGGTTAGGGCTTTACAAACTTGGCAGCATTACCTATTACCCAAAGAGTTTGTCATCCATAGTGATCACGAGTCCTTAAAATACTTAAAAGGCCAAGGAAAGCTTAATAAGAGGCATGCTAAGTGGGTAGAGTTTTTAGAGCAATTTCCATATGTCATCAAACATAAAAAGGGGAAAGGGAATGTAGTGGCTGATGCACTGTCTAGGAGACATGCTTTACTTGCTATGCTTGAAACTAAACTGTTTGGTCTCGAGTCTTTGAAAGACATGTATGTGCATGATGTGGACTTTGCTGAAATTTTTGCTGCATGTGAAAAGTTTTCTGAAAATGGTTACTATAGGCATAATGGATTCTTGTTTAAAGCAAATAAATTGTGTGTGCCTAAGTGTTCCATTAGAGAGTTGCTTGTGAGTGAATCACATGAGGGGGGGTTGATGGGACACTTTGGGGTTCAAAAGACCCTGGAAATTCTGCAAGAGCATTTCTTTTGGCCTCATATGAGGCGTGATGTGCATAAGTTTTGTGGTCATTGCATTGTGTGTAAACAAGCTAAATCTAAGGTTAAACCTCATGGACTGTATACTCCTTTGCCTGTTCCTGAATATCCTTGGACTGACATATCTATGCACTTTGTTTTGGGGCTGCCCAAAACCAAGAATGGAAAGGATTCTGTGTTTGTTGTTGTTGACAGGTTTTCTAAGATGGCACACTTCATCCCTTGCAAGAAAGTGGATGACGCTTGTCATGTGGCTGATTTGTTTTTCAAAGAAATAGTGCGGCTTCATGGATTACCGAGGAGCATTGTCAGTGATAGGGATGCAAAATTCCTTAGTCACTTTTGGAGGACCTTGTGGGGTAAGATTGGTACTAAATTGTTGTTTTCTACTACTTGTCACCCACAAACTGATGGTCAAACTGAGGTAGTCAATAGGACTTTAGGCACACTGCTTAGGACTGTTTTAAAGAAAAATCTTAAATCTTGGGAAGCCTGTTTGCCTCATGTTGAGTTTGCTTATAATCGGGCTGTCCATAGCACAACTAATTGTTCACCATTTGAGATAGTGTATGGATTTAATCCTTTGACTCCTCTTGATTTGTTGCCTATGCCTAACATTGCTATGTTTAAGCATAAGGATGCACAGGCTAAAGCTGAGTATGTGAAGAAGTTGCATGAGCAAGTGAAGGTTCAAATTGAAAAGAAAAATGCGAGCTATGCAAGGCAAGCCAACAAAAGCAGAAAGAAAGTCGTGCTTGAACCAGGTGATTGGGTTTGGGTACACCTGAGGAAGGAGAGGTTCCCAAAACACAGGAAGTCCAAGCTTCAACCTAGAGGAGACGGACCATTCCAAGTGTTGGAGAAGATCAACGACAATGCCTACAAGATTGACTTGCCTAGTGAGTATAATGTAAGTGCCACTTTCAATGTGTCTGATCTATCTCTTTTTGATGCAGATGGAGGAGCCTTGGATTTGAGGACAAATCCTTTTCAAGAAGGAGGGAGTGATGAGGACATAACCAAGGGCAAGGACCATGAAGCACTTGAAGGTCCCATGACCAGAGGCAGACTTAAACAAGCCCAACACGTCATAGAGACAAGGCTGGTCATTTGTATAGCTGCCATTGATGATGATTGAAGGCCCAAGTGGAGAAAGATGAAGGCCCAGAGGCAGAGGCACTACCAAGACTACTAATTGTTGTTGAAGGCCCAAACTAACTTGAAGGCCCAAGTTAAATAAGTTTTTAGTTATAATTTATTTTTATTGTAATTTTGGCCCAAACTGTTTAGAAGGCCCATGTCTATTTTTATCTTTTTCTTCAGATACACTATAAGTATTTGTTTTTGTTTTCAATAAAGAAAACCTTTGACATTTGATAAAATTTGGTGAGAGTTTCTCTCTGAGTTCCTTGTTGAACCAATCTCAGACTTATCAAGGTAATCCTTGTGGCGTCTACCCTGACTTATCTTCCTTCACCGGAAGTGGCGTCATCCAAACCTCCGTAGCCTGTATCAAACGATCCACTCCTACTCAGGTTCACATCAGTTTGGCTGGTCATTTTGGCATTACAAAGACCTTGGAGATTTTGAAGGAACACTTTCATTGGCCAAAGATGTTAGGAGATGTGCAAAAAGTCATTAGCAGGTGTGTTACTTGTCACATGTGATGTGAACCTTACGGGGCGGATCACTTGATACAGGCTGTAGAGTTTTTGGATAACGCCACTTCCGGTGAGGGAAGATAAGTCAGGGTAGACGCCACTTCCAATGAAGGAAGATAAGTCAGGGTAGACGCCACTTCCGGTGAAGGAAGATAAGTCTGGGTAGACGCCACTTCCGGTGAAGGAAGATAAGTCTGGGTAGACGCCACAAGGATTACCTTGATAAGTCTGATAATTGGTTCAACAAGGAACCCAGAGAGAAACTCTCACCCAATTTTATGAAAATGCCAAAAGTTCTTTTTATTGAAAATAAAAACCAATACTTATAGTGTATCTGAACAAAAAGATAAAAATAGACATGGGTCTTCTAAATAGGTTGGGCCAAAACTACAATAAATAAAAATTATAACTAAAAACATATTTAACTTGGGCCTTCAAATTAGTTTGGGCCTTCAGCAACAATTAATTGTCTTGATAGTGTCTCTGCCTCTGGGTCTTCATCCATCTCCACTTGAGCCTTCATCCTTCTCCACTTGGGCCTTCATCCTTCTCCACTCGGGGGCTTTGTCCTTCTCCACTTAGGCCTTTGTCCTTCTCCACTTGGGCCTTTAGCCTGTATTTGGCCAGTTTCATGATTCTCATCATTCCCTCCTTCTTGGAAAACATTTGTCCTCAAATGTCCAGGATCATCACCGGGTTCAAGTACCACTTCCTTCCTTTTCTTGTTGGCTTGCTTGGCATAGTTTTCATTCTTTTTTGCAATTTGCACCTTCACTTGGTCATACAATCTTTTCACATACTCAACTTTGGCATGTGCATCCTTACGTTGAGTCTCTTGGGGATTGCTTTTGTAAGTTGGTCTTTTAGGCAATGAAGCTCCGGGGAGGAGATCAACTTGATGTTCTATGCCTCTTGAAGGTGGTAGTCCATGAGGAATCTCCTTAGGAAAGACATTTTTAAATTCCTGCAATAATGGTTGAACACTAGGAGAAATAGAAATAGTAAACTCATTAGAATTATCAGTAGAAATTTTACTGTCTTTGCAATACTGTAGATTGAGTGGTTCATGAGCAGGTAACACTTTCCTCACTTCACTCGCCTCTGCAAAATAATTAAATTTTCTCTCATGTGTATCACTCTCTCTCTTATGTGTATCACTCTTTTCCTCGGGTGTATCACTCTTCTTTTTCATATTCCTTTGTGGTGCCTCACTATTTTCTTTCTCTTGTTCTCTCTTTTCTCTCATTCTGATTTGGTCATCACACACTTCTCTAGGGGATAGAGGTTTAAGAGTAAACGAGGAAGATTTGGCTATTCGTTTGTAGGGCTCTTCTTTGTTACGGTTCAACAAACGTTGCATTTGTGTAGTCCACGCGTCCAGAAATAAGCGTTGAGATTCGTCCAGTTGATGATATACACCACCATTGTCACCAGCTCTTGCCATGATTAAGGAACAAAGAATGCTGCAGTAAATTAAAAAAAAATCAGGACCTCACCACACTCTACTCACGTGTTTCTCTCTTTAATGGTAGTTCACTCGTGTTTGATGCTCTCAATATAGGCTTTTGTGTGATGTTTTCACTCTTGCCTTTTACCACTCACTCCCTCTTAAGTTCCTGGATGGACCGAATTAGACACACAAGGTAATATAAAATAAAAGGAAAGACAATATAATTATCAGAGTAACAGATTTGATTTGGGATAACAACTTGGACTTGATTTGGATAGCAGATTGGATTTGATTTGGATAACAGATTAGATTTGGATAACAAATCTGATTTGGATAAATTTTTTTGATTTGATTTGATTTGGATAATAGATCAGATTTGGGATAACAAATTAGATTTAATTTGGATAACAGATATGATAACAAATAAGATAACAGATAGGATAACAGATAAGATAACAGATATGACAACTAAACTTCAAATGCTCATAACTTTTGCTACGGTTGTCTGTTTGAGGCCCACTATATATCAAAACGCTCAGAATTCAGAGGAGAATCTATATAAGGGGATTTGTTCCACGATTTTCTTTCAAAAAAACACCTCTAAATGCCTCAATTTCGTGTTCAAAGATCAAACACCAACTTTTTTTTTTCAAAATTTTTGCAACTTTTTTTTTTTGACACAAAGTGTGAAAGACACAAGAAACAAGAACAAGAACGTGACAAGAACAAGAACGAAACAAGATGTAAACAAGAACGCAAATAACAGAACACAAGACGCAAACAAGAACGAAACAAGATGTAAACAAAAACGCAAATAACAGAACACAAGACGCAAACAAGAACGAAACAAGACATAAACAAAAACGCAAATAACAGAACAAGGACAAAACACGAACCTGGACAAATTACAAAGAAAATAATAGGATAGGATAGAATAGAACTTGTATCAAGAGCCGAAGCTTTGATACTAGATGATGTGAACCTTACGCGGCGGATCACTTGATACAGGCTGTAGAGTTTTTGGATGACGCCACTTCCGGTGAAGGAAGATAAGTCAAGGTAGACGCCACTTCCGGTGAAGGAAGATAAGTCTGGGTAGACGCCACTTCCGGTGAAGGAAGATAAGTCCGGGTAGACGCCACAAGGATTACCTTGATAAGTCTGATAATTGGTTCAACCAGGAACCTAGAGAGAAACTCTCACCAAATTTGATCAAAATGCCAAAAGTTTTTTTTATTCAAAACAAAAAACCAATACTTATAGTGTATCTGAACAAAAAGATAAAAATAGACATGGGTCTTCTAAATAGGTTGGGCCAAAACTACAATAAATAAAAATTATAACTAAAAACATATTTAACTTGGGCCTTCAAATTAGTTTGGGCCTTCAGCAACAATTAATTGTCTTGATAGTGTCTCTGCCTCTGGGCCTTCATCCATCTCCACTTGAGCCTTCATCCTTCTCCACTTGGGCCTTCATCCTTCTCCACTCGGGGGCTTTGTCCTTCTCCACTTAGGCCTTTGTCCTTCTCCACTTGGGCCTTTAGCCTGTATTTGGCCAGTTTCATGATTCTCATCAACATGGCAAAGAGTTCTTTCAAACCAGGGGCATATACTCCCTTGCCAACGCCTAGTGGTCCTTGGATGGATGTGAGTATGGATTTCATTGTGGCTTTGCCCCGAACACAGCGAGGTAAAGATGCTATTATGGTGGTTGTGGATAGGTTTTCAAAGATGGCACACTTTGTAGCTTGTCACAAAACCGATGATGCTAGTACTGTTGCTGATTTGTACTTTCGTGAGATTGTGCGTTTACATGGAGTTCCTAAAACTATTGTTTCCGATCGTGATTCAAAGTTTTTAAGTTATTTTTGGAACACATTATGGAGGAAAGTAGGTACTAAGTTGCTGTTTAGTACTTCCCATCACCCTCAAACCGATGGACAAACCGAGGTGACTAATAGAACTCTTGGTACTTTGCTGCGTGGTTTGGTTAGTAAGACTCAAAAGGATTGGGACTTGAAGCTAGCCCATGCTGAATTTGCTTACAACTGGTCCCCTACATATGCTACTAATCATTCTCCTTTTGAAGTTGTTTATGGTGTGAATCCTTACTTGCCATTGGATTTGATAGTTATGCCAAAAGAGGAGTTAGTTCATCCAGATGCCGAGGCCAAACTCAAAGCAATGATCAAGCTACATAATCAAGTGCAAGAAAGAATCAAGGCCGTGAATGAAGTTTATAAGCAAAGGTCCAAGAATAAGAAGCCTAAGTTATTCAATGAAGGTGATCTTGTGTGGGTCCATTTGAGAAAAGAAAGATTCCCAAGCAAGAGAAAGAATAAGCTCATGCCTAGAGCGGATGTGATATGAACCCTCATGGCACAAGGGCTGACTTAGGATCGTCTAGGATTAAACCTTGATGGAAAATGCGGAAATTGATTAAGGAAAGGATGGAAAATAAGGTGGTTAATTTCGTGGGTCTTAATAAGGTGGTTTCTGGCATAAAATGGATGAATGGGATGGTAAAACGTAGGTTAAGTGGTGGCTGGACAGAAATATAGAAATGGCAATAACGGAAGCTACAGGGCTCCAAATGAGGTGATTCCAAAACGAGGTGAAAGGTCTCGTTTTGAAATTCAATTTAGGCTCAAGAATCACTTAATTTGAGTGTGTAAAATGGGAGTTATGGTCACGAGATAATTTTGGGCAGAGGTGGATTTTCTGGAATTGTGGTTTGAAAGAACAAGGGTGGAGATGATAGGAAGGAAAGAATCACTCTTTCCAGCGAGGGCAACACACAAAGGTTGTGAAAGTCCTTTGATACAGCCAGGGTGTTCTTGAATCACTCAAGAATTTAGGAGAATCACTCTCACTAAGATAAAAGAGATAAACTCTAATTTGCTGAATAAAACTCAACTTGTGTTTATTGATAAAATGGTTCAGCTTATATAGAAGCTTTACAGCAGATTTTAGTAATGACCCACTAACCTAGAATTAAAATAACTTAATGCCATTAACCTAGGGAATTAAAACAAACTTAATGGCTGAGTGTAACTGAAATTGTGGCAACCAAAAGTCACCCCCAACAGCCAACAAGTCAGCCACCATTTGGTCTCCCAAAAGGCTGATGCCTAGGTTGCCAATTGGGCCCTTATTACAACTTGAACTAAAGCCCTTTTAGTTGATTAACCCAAAACATATTTTTGGTCAGCCAACTTTACAAGGATTGGGCCATTATTTAGACAAACTAAACACTCTAAAATTGAAATAAAGTGGTGTCATTTAGTCCTCCTCCATTTGGGCCATGATACAACTCACAACCTTGGACTTTTCTCCTTGAAACTTGGGCTTGTATTCAAATAGTATGGACAGCACTTGTTGAAGAGCTTCCTTGGCTTTCCTTGCTCTAGCCCTTGTCATAGGTCCTCCAAGTCCTTCAAGTGGACCCTTGCCCTTGCTCTTGGTCATGTCCTCATCAGGATGGTCCTTTCAAAGTTATATCAAAGATCAAATACAATGCATACAAGATTGATTTGCCCGGAGAATATGGAGTACATGCTACTTTCAATGTTGGAGATCTCTCACCGTATTTAGATGATGATGGTATTCAAGAATTGAGGGCAATTCCTTTCAAAGGGGGAGGGGATGGTACGAAAATTGACCAAGAGGAGTTGAAAATCAACACAAGTGACATTCAAAGGGAAGTTAATGGCGTGGGGGCTGTTTGGAATCCTCATCAAGGGCTGAGTTTAATTACTTGGCTATTTTAAGCATTTTCATCAGTTAAGACAAATAAAATTCAGCCATTCAAAACCTTTCCAAGATGGTTACAAAAGAAGCATAAATGGGACATTCAAGGCCTTAAATAGGCGTGTGGCTAATTATGGAAAAGGAATATCATGAGCTGATTGCATTAAGTCATTAATTGCATTTTATTACTAGTTTTATTGTGTTTAATTAGGCCTTACTGTTTTTCGGCCATATATGGATGTAATTTGATCATTTGCAGAATTATTCAATAAACAAGAACAATTCAGTCCAATTAGAAATTGTGTTTACATTTTCGCCCGATTATTTGCAAGCGTCGTCTTGAAAATAGTCCGATTAGCTCAATTGGTGTTGAGTGCTAATCTCGTATTAAGCTATTGGTGTAGTTTAATATTGCTTATTTTTCCTTGCTGATTTTCGTAAAAACCCAAATACACAAATACCAAAAATACTTAAAAGAATTCGACTAATAAGGGTGGTACCTAGTACCTTCGTTATTGGTTGTTTGCTTCCGTTACCACACTCTGTATTCGTATCACGGTGTCGGCTGAAAGAAAACTTCGGTTGAGCGGACACGAAAAAACCTAGCCGACCTACATTGTAAATTTTTACGGCAACACCCAACAAAAGAGAATCCTCTACCATAAAAAAATATTATCGGCCGGCGTTTGTAAACAAAATTGCGCAATGTCGGCCGAAAAATATCAGTCGCGGTTTTACAACGACCGATGTCGGCAATTGTATTTTCTATTCAATCCCTGGATAATATTTGGATGATGTCTATTAGGAAATGTTCGATCGACGTCATCCGGTGATGATTCTTTTTTAAACATCGACAGGTCATCTTTCCTGGCCGACGTCGGCTAACATTTCTTCCGATCAGTATCGGTGAATCGTGTTTTTTTCCGAGGTGGGCTAATGTTTTCCTTGCCGAGTAAATGAAAACATGCCGGTGTCGGCCGAAACGCAACTTCGGTTGAGCTCGAACGAAAAAACCTAGCCGACCTACATTGTAAATTTTTACGGCAACACCACACAAAAAAGCATCCTCTACCGTAAAAAAATATTATCGGCCAGCGTTTGTAAAAGAACTTGCGCAATGCCGGCGGAAAAATAGCAGTCGCGGCTATTTAACGACTTATGTTGGCTGTTGTTTTGACTATTCAATCCCTGAATAATATTTGGATGATATCGATTAGGAAATGTTTGATCGACTTCACAAGGTGATTTTTTTTTTGGACCGGGATCTGTTCACCTTCCTTGCCGACGTCGGCTAGGATTTTTTTTTTTTATCAGTATCGGTCAAGAATGTTTTTTTCCGAGGTGGACAAATGTTGTGCTTGCCGAGTAAATGAAAACATGGCGGTGTCGGCTGAAAGAAAACTTCGGTTGAGCGGACACGAAAAAACCTAGCCGACCTACATTGTAAATTTTTACGGCAACACCCAGCAAAAGAGAATCCTCTACCATAAAAAAATATTATCGGCCGGCGTTTGTAAACAAAATTGCGCAATGTCGGCCGAAAAATATCAGTCGCGGTTTTACAACGACCGATGTCGGCAATTGTATTTTCTATTCAATCCCTGGATAATATTTGGATGATGTCTATTAGGAAATGTTCGATCGACGTCATCCGGTGATGATTCTTTTTTAAACATCGACAGGTCATCTTTCCTGGCCGACGTCGGCTAACATTTCTTCCGATCAGTATCGGTGAATCGTGTTTTTTTCCGAGGTGGGCTAATGTTTTCCTTGCCGAGTAAATGAAAACATGCCGGTGTCGGCCGAAACGCAACTTCGGTTGAGCTCGAACGAAAAAACCTAGCCGACCTACATTGTAAATTTTTACGGCAACACCACACAAAAAAGCATCCTCTACCGTAAAAAAATATTATCGGCCAGCGTTTGTAAAAGAACTTGCGCAATGCCGGCGGAAAAATAGCAGTCGCGGCTATTTAACGACTTATGTTGGCTGTTGTTTTGACTATTCAATCCCTGAATAATATTTGGATGATATCGATTAGGAAATGTTTGATCGACTTCACAAGGTGATTTTTTTTTTGGACCGGGATCTGTTCACCTTCCTTGCCGATGTCGGCTAGGATTTTTTTTTTTATCAGTATCGGTCAATAATGTTTTTTTCCGAGGTGGACAAACGTTGTGCTTGCCGAGTAAATGAAAACATGGCGGTGTCGGCTGAAAGAAAACTTCGGTTGAGCGGACACGAAAAAACCTAGCCGACCTACATTGTAAATTTTTACGGCAACACCCAACAAAAGAGAATCCTCTACCATAAAAAAATATTATCGGCCGGCGTTCGTAAACAAAATTGCGCAATGTCGGCCGAAAAATATCAGTCGCGGTTTTACAACGACCGATGTCGGCAATTGTATTTTCTATTCAATCCCTGGATAATATTTGGATGATGTCTATTAGGAAATGTTCGATCGACGTCATCCGGTGATGATTCTTTTTTAAACATCGACAGGTCATCTTTCCTGGCCGACGTCGGCTAACATTTCTTCCGATCAGTATCGGTGCATCGTGTTTTTTTCCGAGGTGGGCTAATGTTTTCCTTGCCGAGTAAATGAAAACATGCCGGTGTCGGCCGAAACGCAACTTCGGTTGAGCTCGAACGAAAAAACCTAGCCGACCTACATTGTAAATTTTTACGGCAACACCACACAAAAAAGCATCCTCTACCGTAAAAAATATTATCGGCCAGTGTTTGTAAAAGAACTTGCGCAATGCCGGCGGAAAAATAGCAGTCGCGGCTATTTAACGACTTATGTTGGCTGTTGTTTTGACTATTCAATCCCTGAATAATATTTGGATGATATCGATTAGGAAATGTTTGATCGACTTCACAAGGTGATTTTTTTTTTGGACCGGGATCTGTTCACCTTCCTTGCGGCTAGGATTTTTTTTTTTATCAGTATCGGTCAATAATGTTTTTTTCCGAGGTGGACAAACGTTGTGCTTGCCGAGTAAATGAAAACATGGCGGTGTCGGCTGAAAGAAAACTTCGGTTGAGCGGACACGGAAAAACCTAGCCGACCTACATTGTAAATTTTTACGGCAACACCCAACAAAAGAGAATCCTCTACCATAAAAAAATATTATCGGCCGGCGTTTGTAAACAAAATTGCGCAATGTCGGCCGAAAAATATCAGTCGCGGTTTTACAACGACCGATGTCGGCAATTGTATTTTCTATTCAATCCCTGAATAATATTTGGATGATGTCTATTAGGAAATGTTCGATCGACGTCATCCGGTGATGATTCTTTTTTAAACATCGACAGGTCATCTTTCCTGGCCGACGTCGGCTAACATTTCTTCCGATCAGTATCGGTGAATCGTGTTTTTTTCCGAGGTGGGCTAATGTTTTCCTTGCCGAGTAAATGAAAACATGCCGGTGTCGGCCGAAACGCAACTTCGGTTGAGCTCGAACGAAAAAACCTAGCCGACCTACATTGTAAATTTTTACGGCAACACCACACAAAAAAGCATCCTCTACCGTAAAAAATATTATCGGCCAGCGTTTGTAAAAGAACTTGCGCAATGCCGGCGGAAAAATAGCAGTCGCGGCTATTTAACGACTTATGTTGGCTGTTGTTTTGACTATTCAATCCCTGAATAATATTTGGATGATATCGATTAGGAAATGTTTGATCGACTTCACAAGGTGATTTTTTTTTTGGACCGGGATCTGTTCACCTTCCTTGCCGACGTCGGCTAGGATTTTTTTTTTTTTATCAGTATCGGTCAAGAATGTTTTTTTCCGAGGTGGACAAATGTTGTGCTTGCCGAGTAAATGAAAACATGGCGGTGTCGGCTGAAAGAAAACTTCGGTTGAGCGGACACGAAAAAACCTAGCCGACCTACATTGTAAATTTTTACGGCAACACCCAGCAAAAGAGAATCCTCTACCATAAAAAAATATTATCGGCCGGCGTTTGTAAACAAAATTGCGCAATGTCGGCCGGAAAAATATCAGTCGCGGTTTTACAACGACCGATGTCGGCAATGTTTTTACTATTCAATCCCTGATAATATTTGGATGATGTCTATTAGGAAATGTTCGATCGACGTCATCCGGTGATGATTCTTTTTTTAACATCGACAGGTCATCTTCCTGGCCGAGTCGGCTAACATTTCTTTCCGATCAGTATCGGTGAATCGTGTTTTTTTCCGAGGTGGGCTAATGTTTCCTTGCCGAGTAAATGAAAACATGCCGGTGTCGGCCGAAACGAACTTCGGTTGAGCGGACACGAAAAAACCTAGCCGACCTACATTGTAAATTTTTACGGCAACACCACACAAAAAAGCATCCTCTACCGTAAAAAAATATTATCGGCCAGCGTTTGTTAAAAGAACTTGCGCAATGCCGGCGGAAAAATAGCAGTCGCGGCTATTTAACGACTTATGTTGGCTGTTGTTTTGACTATTCAATCCCTGAATAATATTTGGATGATATCGATTAGGAAATGTTTGATCGACTTCACAAGGTGATTTGTTTTTTGGACCGGGATCTGTTCACCTTCCTTGCCGATGTCGGCTAGGATTTTTTTTTTATCAGTATCGGTCAATAATGTTTTTTTCCGAGGTGGACAAATGTTTGTGCTTGCCGAGTAAATGAAAACATGGCGGTGTCGCTGAAAGAAAACTTCGGTTGAGCGGACACGAAAAAACCTAGCCGACCTACATTGTAAATTTTTAC
>NW_021144089.1:0-25853 GCF_004193775.1 Glycine soja
GACCTCCGAGTGAAAAGTTATGACCATTTGAATTTCTCGAGAGCTTCCGTTGTTCAATTTCGAGCGTCTCGATATATTATGCGCCTGAATCGACCTCCGTGTAAAAGTTATGACCATTTGAATTTCTCGAGAGCTTCCGTTGTTCAATTTCGAGCGTCTCGATATATTATGCGCCTGAATCTGACCTCCGTGTCAAAAGTTATGACCATTTGAATTTCTCGAGAGCTTCCGTTGTTCAATTTCGAGCGTCTCGATATATTATGCGCCTGAATCTGACATCCGAGTTAAAAGTTATGACCATTTGAATTTCTCGAGAGCTTCCGTTGTTCAATTTCGAGCGTCTCGATATATTATGCGCCTGAATCTGACCTCCGTGTAAAGTTATGACCATTTGAATTTCTCGAGAGCTTCCGTTGTTCAATTTCGAGCGTCTCGATATATTATGCGCCTGAATCTGACCTCCGAGTAAAAGTTATGACCATTTGAATTTCTCGAGAGCTTCCGTTGTTCAATTTCGAGCGTCTCGATATATTATGCGCCTGAATCTGACATCCGAGTAAAAGTTATGACATTTGAATTTCTCGAGAGCTTCCGTTGTTCAATTTCGAGCGTCTCGATATATTATGCGCCTGAATCTGACCTCCGTTAAAAGTTATGACCATTTGAATTTCTCGAGAGCTTCCGTTGTTCAATTTCGAGCGTCTCGATATATTATGCGCCTGAATCTGACATCCGAGTTAAAAGTTATGACCATTTGAATTTCTCGAGAGCTTCCGTTGTTCAATTTCGAGCGTCTCGATATATTATGCGCCTGAATCTGACTCCGAGTAAAAGTTATGACCATTTGAATTTCTCGAGAGCTTCCGTTGTTCAATTTCGAGCGTCTCGATATATTATGCGCCTGAATCTGACATCCGAGTTAAAAGTTATGACCATTTGAATTTCTCGAGAGCTTCCGTTGTTCAATTTCGAGCGTCTCGATATATTATGCGCCTGAATCTGACCTCCGTGTCAAAAGTTATGACCATTTGAATTTCTCGAGAGCTTCCGTTGTTCAATTTCGAGCGTCTCGATATATTATGCGCCTGAATCTGACATCCGAGTTAAAAGTTATGACCATTTGAATTTCTCGAGAGCTTCCGTTGTTCAATTTCGAGCGTCTCGATATATTATGCGCCTGAATCTGACATCCGTGTCAAAGTTATGACCATTTGAATTTCTCGAGAGCTTCCGTTGTTCAATTTCGAGCGTCTCGATATATTATGCGCCTGAATCTGACCTCCGAGTAAAAGTTATGACCATTTGAATTTCTCGAGAGCTTCCGTTGTTCAATTTCGAGCGTCTCGATATATTATGCGCCTGAATCTGACCTCCGTGTAAAAGTTATGACCATTTGAATTTCTCGAGAGCTTCCGTTGTTCAATTTCGAGCGTCTCGATATATTATGCGCCTGAATCTGACATCCGAGTTAAAAGTTATGACCATTTGAATTTCTCGAGAGCTTCCGTTGTTCAATTTCGAGCGTCTCGATATATTATGCGCCTGAATCTGACCTCCGTGTCAAAGTTATGACCATTTGAATTTCTCGAGAGCTTCCGTTGTTCAATTTCGAGCGTCTCGATATATTATGCGCCTGAATCTGACTCCGTGTAAAAGTTATGACCATTTGAATTTCTCGAGAGCTTCCGTTGTTCAATTTCGAGCGTCTCGATATATTATGCGCCTGAATCTGACATCCGAGTAAAAGTTATGACCATTTGAATTTCTCGAGAGCTTCCGTTGTTCAATTTCGAGCGTCTCGATATATTATGCGCCTGAATCTGACCTCCGAGTAAAAGTTATGACCATTTGAATTTCTCGAGAGCTTCCGTTGTTCAATTTCGAGCGTCTCGATATATTATGCGCCTGAATCTGACCTCCGAGTTAAAAGTTATGACCATTTGAATTTCTCGAGAGCTTCCGTTGTTCAATTTCGAGCGTCTCGATATATTATGCGCCTGAATCTGACATCCGAGTAAAAGTTATGACCATTTGAATTTCTCGAGAGCTTCCGTTGTTCAATTTCGAGCGTCTCGATATATTATGCGCCTGAATCTGACTCCGAGTAAAAGTTATGACCATTTGAATTTCTCGAGAGCTTCCGTTGTTCAATTTCGAGCGTCTCGATATATTATGCGCCTGAATCTGACATCCGAGTTAAAAGTAATGACCATTTGAATTTCTCGAGAGCTTCCGTTGTTCAATTTCGAGCGTCTCGATATATTAAGCGCCTGAATCTGACATCCGAGTTAAAAGTTATGACCATTTGAATTTCTCGAGAGCTTCCGTTGTTCAATTTCAAGCGTCTCGATATATTATGCGCCTGAATCTGACCTCCGTGTCAAAGTTATGACCATTTGAATTTCTCGAGAGCTTCCGTTGTTCAATTTCGAGCGTCTCGATATATTATGCGCCTGAATCTGACCTCCGTGTGAAAAGTTATGACCATTTGAATTTCTCGAGAGCTTCCGTTGTTCAATTTCGAGCGTCTCGATATATTATGCGCCTGAATCTGACTCCGAGTAAAAGTTATGACCATTTGAATTTCTCGAGAGCTTCCGTTGTTCAATTTCGAGCGTCTCGATATATTATGCGCCTGAATCTGACATCCGAGTAAAAGTTATGACCATTTGAATTTCTCGAGAGCTTCCGTTGTTCAATTTCGAGCGTCTCGATATATTATGCGCCTGAATCTGACTCCGTGTAAAAGTTATGACCATTTGAATTTCTCGAGAGCTTCCGTTGTTCAATTTCGAGCGTCTCGATATATTATGCGCCTGAATCTGACTCCGAGTAAAAGTTATGACCATTTGAATTTCTCGAGAGCTTCCGTTGTTCAATTTCGAGCGTCTCGATATATTATGCGCCTGAATCTGACATCCGAGTAAAAGTTATGACCATTTGAATTTCTCGAGAGCTTCCGTTGTTCAATTTCGAGCGTCTCGATATATTATGCGCCTGAATCTGACCTCCGTGTCAAAGTTATGACCATTTGAATTTCTCGAGAGCTTCCGTTGTTCAATTTCGAGCGTCTCGATATATTATGCGCCTGAATCTGACCTCCGAGTAAAAGTTATGACCATTTGAATTTCTCGAGAGCTTCCGTTGTTCAATTTCGAGCGTCTCGATATATTATGCGCCTGAATCTGACATCCGAGTTAAAAGTTATGACCATTTGAATTTCTCGAGAGCTTCCGTTGTTCAATTTCGAGCGTCTCGATATATTATGCGCCTGAATCTGACATCCGAGTTAAAAGTTATGACCATTTGAATTTCTCGAGAGCTTCCGTTGTTCAATTTCGAGCGTCTCGATATATTATGCGCCTGAATCTGACCTCCGTGTGAAAAGTTATGACCATTTGAATTTCTCGAGAGCTTCCGTTGTTCAATTTCGAGCGTCTCGATATATTATGCGCCTGAATCTGACCTCCGAGTAAAAGTTATGACCATTTGAATTTCTCGAGAGCTTCCGTTGTTCAATTTCGAGCGTCTCGATATATTATGCGCCTGAATCTGACCTCCGTGTCAAAGTTATGACCATTTGAATTTCTCGAGAGCTTCCGTTGTTCAATTTCGAGCGTCTCGATATATTATGCGCCTGAATCTGACCTCCGAGTTAAAAGTTATGACCATTTGAATTTCTCGAGAGCTTCCGTTGTTCAATTTCGAGCGTCTCGATATATTATGCGCCTGAATCTGACATCCGAGTAAAAGTTATGACCATTTGAATTTCTCGAGAGCTTCCGTTGTTCAATTTCGAGCGTCTCGATATATTATGCGCCTGAATCTGACATCCGAGTAAAAGTTATGACCATTTGAATTTCTCGAGAGCTTCCGTTGTTCAATTTCGAGCGTCTCGATATATTATGCGCCTGAATCTGACCTCCGTGTAAAAGTTATGACCATTTGAATTTCTCGAGAGCTTCCGTTGTTCAATTTCGAGCGTCTCGATATATTATGCGCCTGAATCTGACATCCGAGTAAAAGTTATGACCATTTGAATTTCTCGAGAGCTTCCGTTGTTCAATTTCGAGCGTCTCGATATATTATGCGCCTGAATCTGACATCCGTGTAAAAGTTATGACCATTTGAATTTCTCGAGAGCTTCCGTTGTTCAATTTCGAGCGTCTCGATATATTATGCGCCTGAATCTGACCTCCGAGTAAAAGTTATGACCATTTGAATTTCTCGAGAGCTTCCGTTGTTCAATTTCGAGCGTCTCGATATATTATGCGCCTGAATCTGACCTCCGTGTAAAAGTTATGACCATTTGAATTTCTCGAGAGCTTCCGTTGTTCAATTTCGAGCGTCTCGATATATTATGCGCCTGAATCTGACCTCCGAGTAAAAGTTATGACCATTTGAATTTCTCGAGAGCTTCCGTTGTTCAATTTCGAGCGTCTCGATATATTATGCGCCTGAATCTGACTCCGAGTAAAAGTTATGACCATTTGAATTTCTCGAGAGCTTCCGTTGTTCAATTTCGAGCGTCTCGATATATTATGCGCCTGAATCTGACATCCGAGTAAAAGTTATGACCATTTGAATTTCTCGAGAGCTTCCGTTGTTCAATTTCGAGCGTCTCGATATATTATGCGCCTGAATCTGACTCCGAGTAAAAGTTATGACCATTTGAATTTCTCGAGAGCTTCCGTTGTTCAATTTCGAGCGTCTCGATATATTATGCGCCTGAATCTGACATCCGAGTTAAAAGTTATGACCATTTGAATTTCTCGAGAGCTTCCGTTGTTCAATTTCGAGCGTCTCGATATATTATGCGCCTGAATCTGACCTCCGGTAAAAGTTATGACCATTTGAATTTCTCGAGAGCTTCCGTTGTTCAATTTCGAGCGTCTCGATATATTATGCGCCTGAATCTGACCTCCGAGTAAAAGTTATGACCATTTGAATTTCTCGAGAGCTTCCGTTGTTCAATTTCGAGCGTCTCGATATATTATGCGCCTGAATCTGACCTCCGTGTAAAAGTTATGACCATTTGAATTTCTCGAGAGCTTCCGTTGTTCAATTTCGAGCGTCTCGATATATTATGCGCCTGAATCTGACCTCCGTGTAAAAGTTATGACCATTTGAATTTCTCGAGAGCTTCCGTTGTTCAATTTCGAGCGTCTCGATATATTATGCGCCTGAATCTGACATCCGAGTTAAAAGTTATGACCATTTGAATTTCTCGAGAGCTTCCGTTGTTCAATTTCGAGCGTCTCGATATATTATGCGCCTGAATCTGACCTCCGTGTCAAAAGTTATGACCATTTGAATTTCTCGAGAGCTTCCGTTGTTCAATTTCGAGCGTCTCGATATATTATGCGCCTGAATCTGACATCCGAGTAAAAGTTATGACCATTTGAATTTCTCGAGAGCTTCCGTTGTTCAATTTCGAGCGTCTCGATATATTATGCGCCTGAATCTGACATCCGAGTTAAAAGTTATGACCATTTGAATTTCTCGAGAGCTTCCGTTGTTCAATTTCGAGCGTCTCGATATATTATGCGCCTGAATCTGACATCCGAGTTAAAAGTTATGACCATTTGAATTTCTCGAGAGCTTCCGTTGTTCAATTTCGAGCGTCTCGATATATTATGCGCCTGAATCTGACATCCGAGTAAAAGTTATGACCATTTGAATTTCTCGAGAGCTTCCGTTGTTCAATTTCGAGCGTCTCGATATATTATGCGCCTGAATCTGACCTCCGAGTAAAAGTTATGACCATTTGAATTTCTCGAGAGCTTCCGTTGTTCAATTTCGAGCGTCTCGATATATTATGCGCCTGAATCTGACATCCGAGTTAAAAGTTATGACCATTTGAATTTCTCGAGAGCTTCCGTTGTTCAATTTCGAGCGTCTCGATATATTATGCGCCTGAATCTGACCTCCGAGTAAAAGTTATGACCATTTGAATTTCTCGAGAGCTTCCGTTGTTCAATTTCGAGCGTCTCGATATATTATGCGCCTGAATCTGACCTCCGTGTAAAAGTTATGACCATTTGAATTTCTCGAGAGCTTCCGTTGTTCAATTTCGAGCGTCTCGATATATTATGCGCCTGAATCTGACTCCGAGTAAAAGTTATGACCATTTGAATTTCTCGAGAGCTTCCGTTGTTCAATTTCGAGCGTCTCGATATATTATGCGCCTGAATCTGACTCCGAGTAAAAGTTATGACCATTTGAATTTCTCGAGAGCTTCCGTTGTTCAATTTCGAGCGTCTCGATATATTATGCGCCTGAATCTGACTCCGAGTAAAAGTTATGACCATTTGAATTTCTCGAGAGCTTCCGTTGTTCAATTTCGAGCGTCTCGATATATTATGCGCCTGAATCTGACATCCGAGTAAAAGTTATGACCATTTGAATTTCTCGAGAGCTTCCGTTGTTCAATTTCGAGCGTCTCGATATATTATGCGCCTGAATCTGACCTCCGTGTAAAAGTTATGACCATTTGAATTTCTCGAGAGCTTCCGTTGTTCAATTTCGAGCGTCTCGATATATTATGCGCCTGAATCTGACCTCCGTGTAAAAGTTATGACCATTTGAATTTCTCGAGAGCTTCCGTTGTTCAATTTCGAGCGTCTCGATATATTATGCGCCTGAATCTGACCTCCGAGTAAAAGTTATGACCATTTGAATTTCTCGAGAGCTTCCGTTGTTCAATTTCGAGCGTCTCGATATATTATGCGCCTGAATCTGACATCCGAGTAAAAGTTATGACCATTTGAATTTCTCGAGAGCTTCCGTTGTTCAATTTCGAGCGTCTCGATATATTATGCGCCTGAATCTGACCTCCGTGTAAAAGTTATGACCATTTGAATTTCTCGAGAGCTTCCGTTGTTCAATTTCGAGCGTCTCGATATATTATGCGCCTGAATCTGACATCCGAGTAAAAGTTATGACCATTTGAATTTCTCGAGAGCTTCCGTTGTTCAATTTCGAGCGTCTCGATATATTATGCGCCTGAATCTGACATCCGAGTAAAAGTTATGACCATTTGAATTTCTCGAGAGCTTCCGTTGTTCAATTTCGAGCGTCTCGATATATTATGCGCCTGAATCTGACCTCCGTGTAAAAGTTATGACCATTTGAATTTCTCGAGAGCTTCCGTTGTTCAATTTCGAGCGTCTCGATATATTATGCGCCTGAATCTGACTCCGAGTAAAAGTTATGACCATTTGAATTTCTCGAGAGCTTCCGTTGTTCAATTTCGAGCGTCTCGATATATTATGCGCCTGAATCTGACCTCCGTGTAAAAGTTATGACCATTTGAATTTCTCGAGAGCTTCCGTTGTTCAATTTCGAGCGTCTCGATATATTATGCGCCTGAATCTGACTCCGAGTAAAAGTTATGACCATTTGAATTTCTCGAGAGCTTCCGTTGTTCAATTTCGAGCGTCTCGATATATTATGCGCCTGAATCTGACCTCCGTGTAAAAGTTATGACCATTTGAATTTCTCGAGAGCTTCCGTTGTTCAATTTCGAGCGTCTCGATATATTATGCGCCTGAATCTGACTCCGAGTAAAAGTTATGACCATTTGAATTTCTCGAGAGCTTCCGTTGTTCAATTTCGAGCGTCTCGATATATTATGCGCCTGAATCTGACATCCGAGTAAAAGTTATGACCATTTGAATTTCTCGAGAGCTTCCGTTGTTCAATTTCGAGCGTCTCGATATATTATGCGCCTGAATCTGACCTCCGAGTAAAAGTTATGACCATTTGAATTTCTCGAGAGCTTCCGTTGTTCAATTTCGAGCGTCTCGATATATTATGCGCCTGAATCTGACTCCGTTAAAAGTTATGACCATTTGAATTTCTCGAGAGCTTCCGTTGTTCAATTTCGAGCGTCTCGATATATTATGCGCCTGAATCTGACATCCGAGTAAAAGTTATGACCATTTGAATTTCTCGAGAGCTTCCGTTGTTCAATTTCGAGCGTCTCGATATATTATGCGCCTGAATCTGACATCCGAGTAAAAGTTATGACCATTTGAATTTCTCGAGAGCTTCCGTTGTTCAATTTCGAGCGTCTCGATATATTATGCGCCTGAATCTGACATCCGAGTAAAAGTTATGACCATTTGAATTTCTCGAGAGCTTCCGTTGTTCAATTTCGAGCGTCTCGATATATTATGCGCCTGAATCTGACTCCGAGTAAAAGTTATGACCATTTGAATTTCTCGAGAGCTTCCGTTGTTCAATTTCGAGCGTCTCGATATATTATGCGCCTGAATCTGACCTCCGTGTCAAAGTTATGACCATTTGAATTTCTCGAGAGCTTCCGTTGTTCAATTTCGAGCGTCTCGATATATTATGCGCCTGAATCTGACTCCGTGTAAAAGTTATGACCATTTGAATTTCTCGAGAGCTTCCGTTGTTCAATTTCGAGCGTCTCGATATATTATGCGCCTGAATCTGACATCCGAGTAAAAGTTATGACCATTTGAATTTCTCGAGAGCTTCCGTTGTTCAATTTCGAGCGTCTCGATATATTATGCGCCTGAATCTGACATCCGAGTAAAAGTTATGACCATTTGAATTTCTCGAGAGCTTCCGTTGTTCAATTTCGAGCGTCTCGATATATTATGCGCCTGAATCTGACATCCGAGTTAAAAGTTATGACCATTTGAATTTCTCGAGAGCTTCCGTTGTTCAATTTCGAGCGTCTCGATATATTATGCGCCTGAATCTGACCTCCGTGTCAAAAGTTATGACCATTTGAATTTCTCGAGAGCTTCCGTTGTTCAATTTCGAGCGTCTCGATATATTATGCGCCTGAATCTGACTCCGTGTAAAAGTTATGACCATTTGAATTTCTCGAGAGCTTCCGTTGTTCAATTTCGAGCGTCTCGATATATTATGCGCCTGAATCTGACCTCCGTGTCAAAGTTATGACCATTTGAATTTCTCGAGAGCTTCCGTTGTTCAATTTCGAGCGTCTCGATATATTATGCGCCTGAATCTGACTCCGAGTAAAAGTTATGACCATTTGAATTTCTCGAGAGCTTCCGTTGTTCAATTTCGAGCGTCTCGATATATTATGCGCCTGAATCTGACCTCCGTGTAAAAGTTATGACCATTTGAATTTCTCGAGAGCTTCCGTTGTTCAATTTCGAGCGTCTCGATATATTATGCGCCTGAATCTGACCTCCGTGTAAAAGTTATGACCATTTGAATTTCTCGAGAGCTTCCGTTGTTCAATTTCGAGCGTCTCGATATATTATGCGCCTGAATCTGACATCCGAGTTAAAAGTTATGACCATTTGAATTTCTCGAGAGCTTCCGTTGTTCAATTTCGAGCGTCTCGATATATTATGCGCCTGAATCTGACATCCGTGTCAAAAGTTATGACCATTTGAATTTCTCGAGAGCTTCCGTTGTTCAATTTCGAGCGTCTCGATATATTATGCGCCTGAATCTGACCTCCGAGTAAAAGTTATGACCATTTGAATTTCTCGAGAGCTTCCGTTGTTCAATTTCGAGCGTCTCGATATATTATGCGCCTGAATCTGACCTCCGAGTAAAAGTTATGACCATTTGAATTTCTCGAGAGCTTCCGTTGTTCAATTTCGAGCGTCTCGATATATTATGCGCCTGAATCTGACATCCGAGTTAAAAGTTATGACCATTTGAATTTCTCGAGAGCTTCCGTTGTTCAATTTCGAGCGTCTCGATATATTATGCGCCTGAATCTGACATCCGAGTTAAAAGTTATGACCATTTGAATTTCTCGAGAGCTTCCGTTGTTCAATTTCGAGCGTCTCGATATATTATGCGCCTGAATCTGACATCCGAGTAAAAGTTATGACCATTTGAATTTCTCGAGAGCTTCCGTTGTTCAATTTCGAGCGTCTCGATATATTATGCGCCTGAATCTGACTCCGTGTAAAAGTTATGACCATTTGAATTTCTCGAGAGCTTCCGTTGTTCAATTTCGAGCGTCTCGATATATTATGCGCCTGAATCTGACCTCCGTGTAAAAGTTATGACCATTTGAATTTCTCGAGAGCTTCCGTTGTTCAATTTCGAGCGTCTCGATATATTATGCGCCTGAATCTGACCTCCGTGTCAAAGTTATGACCATTTGAATTTCTCGAGAGCTTCCGTTGTTCAATTTCGAGCGTCTCGATATATTATGCGCCTGAATCTGACTCCGAGTAAAAGTTATGACCATTTGAATTTCTCGAGAGCTTCCGTTGTTCAATTTCGAGCGTCTCGATATATTATGCGCCTGAATCTGACTCCGAGTAAAAGTTATGACCATTTGAATTTCTCGAGAGCTTCCGTTGTTCAATTTCGAGCGTCTCGATATATTATGCGCCTGAATCTGACCTCCGAGTAAAAGTTATGACCATTTGAATTTCTCGAGAGCTTCCGTTGTTCAATTTCGAGCGTCTCGATATATTATGCGCCTGAATCTGACATCCGAGTAAAAGTTATGACCATTTGAATTTCTCGAGAGCTTCCGTTGTTCAATTTCGAGCGTCTCGATATATTATGCGCCTGAATCTGACTCCGAGTTAAAAGTTATGACCATTTGAATTTCTCGAGAGCTTCCGTTGTTCAATTTCGAGCGTCTCGATATATTATGCGCCTGAATCTGACTCCGTGTAAAAGTTATGACCATTTGAATTTCTCGAGAGCTTCCGTTGTTCAATTTCGAGCGTCTCGATATATTATGCGCCTGAATCTGACCTCCGAGTAAAAGTTATGACCATTTGAATTTCTCGAGAGCTTCCGTTGTTCAATTTCGAGCGTCTCGATATATTATGCGCCTGAATCTGACATCCGAGTTAAAAGTTATGACCATTTGAATTTCTCGAGAGCTTCCGTTGTTCAATTTCGAGCGTCTCGATATATTATGCGCCTGAATCTGACATCCGAGTTAAAAGTTATGACCATTTGAATTTCTCGAGAGCTTCCGTTGTTCAATTTCGAGCGTCTCGATATATTATGCGCCTGAATCTGACTTCCGAGTAAAAGTTATAACCATTTGAATTTCTCGAGAGCTTCCGTTGTTCAATTTCGAGCGTCTCGATATATTATGCGCCTGAATCTGACCTCCGTGTAAAAGTTATGACCATTTGAATTTCTCGAGAGCTTCCGTTGTTCAATTTCGAGCGTCTCGATATATTATGCGCCTGAATCTGACCTCCGTGTAAAAGTTATGACCATTTGAATTTCTCGAGAGCTTCCGTTGTTCAATTTCGAGCGTCTCGATATATTATGCGCCTGAATCTGACATCCGAGTTAAAAGTTATGACCATTTGAATTTCTCGAGAGCTTCCGTTGTTCAATTTCGAGCGTCTCGATATATTATGCGCCTGAATCTGACATCCGAGTTAAAAGTTATGACCATTTGAATTTCTCGAGAGCTTCCGTTGTTCAATTTCGAGCGTCTCGATATATTATGCGCCTGAATCTGACATCCGAGTAAAAGTTATGACCATTTGAATTTCTCGAGAGCTTCCGTTGTTCAATTTCGAGCGTCTCGATATATTATGCGCCTGAATCTGACCTCCGAGTAAAAGTTATGACCATTTGAATTTCTCGAGAGCTTCCGTTGTTCAATTTCGAGCGTCTCGATATATTATGCGCCTGAATCTGACCTCCGAGTAAAAGTTATGACCATTTGAATTTCTCGAGAGCTTCCGTTGTTCAATTTCGAGCGTCTCGATATATTATGCGCCTGAATCTGACTCCGAGTAAAAGTTATGACCATTTGAATTTCTCGAGAGCTTCCGTTGTTCAATTTCGAGCGTCTCGATATATTATGCGCCTGAATCTGACATCCGAGTTAAAAGTTATGACCATTTGAATTTCTCGAGAGCTTCCGTTGTTCAATTTCGAGCGTCTCGATATATTATGCGCCTGAATCTGACCTCCGTGTCAAAAGTTATGACCATTTGAATTTCTCGAGAGCTTCCGTTGTTCAATTTCGAGCGTCTCGATATATTATGCGCCTGAATCTGACATCCGAGTAAAAGTTATGACCATTTGAATTTCTCGAGAGCTTCCGTTGTTCAATTTCGAGCGTCTCGATATATTATGCGCCTGAATCTGACATCCGAGTTAAAAGTTATGACCATTTGAATTTCTCGAGAGCTTCCGTTGTTCAATTTCGAGCGTCTCGATATATTATGCGCCTGAATCTGACCTCCGAGTAAAAGTTATGACCATTTGAATTTCTCGAGAGCTTCCGTTGTTCAATTTCGAGCGTCTCGATATATTATGCGCCTGAATCTGACATCCGAGTAAAAGTTATGACCATTTGAATTTCTCGAGAGCTTCCGTTGTTCAATTTCGAGCGTCTCGATATATTATGCGCCTGAATCTGACATCCGAGTAAAAGTTATGACCATTTGAATTTCTCGAGAGCTTCCGTTGTTCAATTTCGAGCGTCTCGATATATTATGCGCCTGAATCTGACCTCCGAGTAAAAGTTATGACCATTTGAATTTCTCGAGAGCTTCCGTTGTTCAATTTCGAGCGTCTCGATATATTATGCGCCTGAATCTGACCTCCGAGTAAAAGTTATGACCATTTGAATTTCTCGAGAGCTTCCGTTGTTCAATTTCGAGCGTCTCGATATATTATGCGCCTGAATCTGACCTCCGAGTAAAAGTTATGACCATTTGAATTTCTCGAGAGCTTCCGTTGTTCAATTTCGAGCGTCTCGATATATTATGCGCCTGAATCTGACATCCGAGTTAAAAGTTATGACCATTTGAATTTCTCGAGAGCTTCCGTTGTTCAATTTCGAGCGTCTCGATATATTATGCGCCTGAATCTGACCTCCGTGTCAAAAGTTATGACCATTTGAATTTCTCGAGAGCTTCCGTTGTTCAATTTCGAGCGTCTCGATATATTATGCGCCTGAATCTGACATCCGAGTAAAAGTTATGACCATTTGAATTTCTCGAGAGCTTCCGTTGTTCAATTTCGAGCGTCTCGATATATTATGCGCCTGAATCTGACATCCGAGTAAAAGTTATGACCATTTGAATTTCTCGAGAGCTTCCGTTGTTCAATTTCGAGCGTCTCGATATATTATGCGCCTGAATCTGACCTCCGAGTAAAAGTTATGACCATTTGAATTTCTCGAGAGCTTCCGTTGTTCAATTTCGAGCGTCTCGATATATTATGCGCCTGAATCTGACATCCGAGTAAAAGTTATGACCATTTGAATTTCTCGAGAGCTTCCGTTGTTCAATTTCGAGCGTCTCGATATATTATGCGCCTGAATCTGACATCCGAGTAAAAGTTATGACCATTTGAATTTCTCGAGAGCTTCCGTTGTTCAATTTCGAGCGTCTCGATATATTATGCGCCTGAATCTGACCTCCGAGTAAAAGTTATGACCATTTGAATTTCTCGAGAGCTTCCGTTGTTCAATTTCGAGCGTCTCGATATATTATGCGCCTGAATCTGACTCCGTGTAAAAGTTATGACCATTTGAATTTCTCGAGAGCTTCCGTTGTTCAATTTCGAGCGTCTCGATATATTATGCGCCTGAATCTGACCTCCGTGTAAAAGTTATGACCATTTGAATTTCTCGAGAGCTTCCGTTGTTCAATTTCGAGCGTCTCGATATATTATGCGCCTGAATCTGACATCCGAGTAAAAGTTATGACCATTTGAATTTCTCGAGAGCTTCCGTTGTTCAATTTCGAGCGTCTCGATATATTATGCGCCTGAATCTGACCTCCGAGTAAAAGTTATGACCATTTGAATTTCTCGAGAGCTTCCGTTGTTCAATTTCGAGCGTCTCGATATATTATGCGCCTGAATCTGACCTCCGTGTAAAAGTTATGACCATTTGAATTTCTCGAGAGCTTCCGTTGTTCAATTTCGAGCGTCTCGATATATTATGCGCCTGAATCTGACATCCGAGTAAAAGTTATGACCATTTGAATTTCTCGAGAGCTTCCGTTGTTCAATTTCGAGCGTCTCGATATATTATGCGCCTGAATCTGACCTCCGTGTAAAAGTTATGACCATTTGAATTTCTCGAGAGCTTCCGTTGTTCAATTTCGAGCGTCTCGATATATTATGCGCCTGAATCTGACCTCCGAGTAAAAGTTATGACCATTTGAATTTCTCGAGAGCTTCCGTTGTTCAATTTCGAGCGTCTCGATATATTATGCGCCTGAATCTGACCTCCGAGTAAAAGTTATGACCATTTGAATTTCTCGAGAGCTTCCGTTGTTCAATTTCGAGCGTCTCGATATATTATGCGCCTGAATCTGACCTCCGTGTAAAAGTTATGACCATTTGAATTTCTCGAGAGCTTCCGTTGTTCAATTTCGAGCGTCTCGATATATTATGCGCCTGAATCTGACCTCCGAGTAAAAGTTATGACCATTTGAATTTCTCGAGAGCTTCCGTTGTTCAATTTCGAGCGTCTCGATATATTATGCGCCTGAATCTGACCTCCGTGTAAAAGTTATGACCATTTGAATTTCTCGAGAGCTTCCGTTGTTCAATTTCGAGCGTCTCGATATATTATGCGCCTGAATCTGACATCCGAGTAAAAGTTATGACCATTTGAATTTCTCGAGAGCTTCCGTTGTTCAATTTCGAGCGTCTCGATATATTATGCGCCTGAATCTGACATCCGAGTAAAAGTTATGACCATTTGAATTTCTCGAGAGCTTCCGTTGTTCAATTTCGAGCGTCTCGATATATTATGCGCCTGAATCTGACTCCGAGTAAAAGTTATGACCATTTGAATTTCTCGAGAGCTTCCGTTGTTCAATTTCGAGCGTCTCGATATATTATGCGCCTGAATCTGACTCCGTGTAAAAGTTATGACCATTTGAATTTCTCGAGAGCTTCCGTTGTTCAATTTCGAGCGTCTCGATATATTATGCGCCTGAATCTGACCTCCGGTTAAAAGTTATGACCATTTGAATTTCTCGAGAGCTTCCGTTGTTCAATTTCGAGCGTCTCGATATATTATGCGCCTGAATCTGACTCCGTGTAAAAGTTATGACCATTTGAATTTCTCGAGAGCTTCCGTTGTTCAATTTCGAGCGTCTCGATATATTATGCGCCTGAATCTGACCTCCGTGTAAAAGTTATGACCATTTGAATTTCTCGAGAGCTTCCGTTGTTCAATTTCGAGCGTCTCGATATATTATGCGCCTGAATCTGACCTCCGAGTAAAAGTTATGACCATTTGAATTTCTCGAGAGCTTCCGTTGTTCAATTTCGAGCGTCTCGATATATTATGCGCCTGAATCTGACATCCGAGTAAAAGTTATGACCATTTGAATTTCTCGAGAGCTTCCGTTGTTCAATTTCGAGCGTCTCGATATATTATGCGCCTGAATCTGACCTCCGTGTAAAAGTTATGACCATTTGAATTTCTCGAGAGCTTCCGCTGTTCAATTTCGAGCGTCTCGATATATTATGCGCCTGAATCTGACATCCGTGTAAAAGTTATGACCATTTGAATTTCTCGAGAGCTTCCGTTGTTCAATTTCGAGCGTCTCGATATATTATGCGCCTGAATCTGACCTCCGAGTAAAAGTTATGACCATTTGAATTTCTCGAGAGCTTCCGTTGTTCAATTTCGAGCGTCTCGATATATTATGCGCCTGAATCTGACCTCCGAGTAAAAGTTATGACCATTTGAATTTCTCGAGAGCTTCCGTTGTTCAATTTCGAGCGTCTCGATATATTATGCGCCTGAATCTGACCTCCGAGTGAAAAGTTATGACCATTTGAATTTCTCGAGAGCTTCCGTTGTTCAATTTCGAGCGTCTCGATATATTATGCGCCTGAATCTGACCTCCGTGTCAAAAGTTATGACCATTTGAATTTCTCGAGAGCTTCCGTTGTTCAATTTCGAGCGTCTCGATATATTATGCGCCTGAATCTGACCTCCGAGTAAAAGTTATGACCATTTGAATTTCTCGAGAGCTTCCGTTGTTCAATTTCGAGCGTCTCGATATATTATGCGCCTGAATCTGACCTCCGTGTAAAAGTTATGACCATTTGAATTTCTCGAGAGCTTCCGTTGTTCAATTTCGAGCGTCTCGATATATTATGCGCCTGAATCTGACCTCCGTGTAAAAGTTATGACCATTTGAATTTCTCGAGAGCTTCCGTTGTTCAATTTCGAGCGTCTCGATATATTATGCGCCTGAATCTGACCTCCGAGTAAAAGTTATGACCATTTGAATTTCTCGAGAGCTTCCGTTGTTCAATTTCGAGCGTCTCGATATATTATGCGCCTGAATCTGACCTCCGTGTAAAAGTTATGACCATTTGAATTTCTCGAGAGCTTCCGTTGTTCAATTTCGAGCGTCTCGATATATTATGCGCCTGAATCTGACCTCCGAGTAAAAGTTATGACCATTTGAATTTCTCGAGAGCTTCCGTTGTTCAATTTCGAGCGTCTCGATATATTATGCGCCTGAATCTGACCTCCGAGTAAAAGTTATGACCATTTGAATTTCTCGAGAGCTTCCGTTGTTCAATTTCGAGCGTCTCGATATATTATGCGCCTGAATCTGACCTCCGAGTTAAAAGTTATGACCATTTGAATTTCTCGAGAGCTTCCGTTGTTCAATTTCGAGCGTCTCGATATATTATGCGCCTGAATCTGACCTCCGTGTAAAAGTTATGACCATTTGAATTTCTCGAGAGCTTCCGTTGTTCAATTTCGAGCGTCTCGATATATTATGCGCCTGAATCTGACCTCCGTGTAAAAGTTATGACCATTTGAATTTCTCGAGAGCTTCCGTTGTTCAATTTCGAGCGTCTCGATATATTATGCGCCTGAATCTGACCTCCGTGTAAAAGTTATGACCATTTGAATTTCTCGAGAGCTTCCGTTGTTCAATTTCGAGCGTCTCGATATATTATGCGCCTGAATCTGACCTCCGTGTAAAAGTTATGACCATTTGAATTTCTCGAGAGCTTCCGTTGTTCAATTTCGAGCGTCTCGATATATTATGCGCCTGAATCTGACCTCCGTGTAAAAGTTATGACCATTTGAATTTCTCGAGAGCTTCCGTTGTTCAATTTCGAGCGTCTCGATATATTATGCGCCTGAATCTGACCTCCGTGTAAAAGTTATGACCATTTGAATTTCTCGAGAGCTTCCGTTGTTCAATTTCGAGCGTCTCGATATATTATGCGCCTGAATCTGACCTCCGTGTAAAAGTTATGACCATTTGAATTTCTCGAGAGCTTCCGTTGTTCAATTTCGAGCGTCTCGATATATTATGCGCCTGAATCTGACCTCCGAGTAAAAGTTATGACCATTTGAATTTCTCGAGAGCTTCCGTTGTTCAATTTCGAGCGTCTCGATATATTATGCGCCTGAATCTGACCTCCGTGTAAAAGTTATGACCATTTGAATTTCTCGAGAGCTTCCGTTGTTCAATTTCGAGCGTCTCGATATATTATGCGCCTGAATCTGACATCCGAGTAAAAGTTATGACCATTTGAATTTCTCGAGAGCTTCCGTTGTTCAATTTCGAGCGTCTCGATATATTATGCGCCTGAATCTGACCTCCGTGTAAAAGTTATGACCATTTGAATTTCTCGAGAGCTTCCGTTGTTCAATTTCGAGCGTCTCGATATATTATGCGCCTGAATCTGACCTCCGTGTAAAAGTTATGACCATTTGAATTTCTCGAGAGCTTCCGTTGTTCAATTTCGAGCGTCTCGATATATTATGCGCCTGAATCTGACCTCCGAGTAAAAGTTATGACCATTTGAATTTCTCGAGAGCTTCCGTTGTTCAATTTCGAGCGTCTCGATATATTATGCGCCTGAATCTGACCTCCGAGTAAAAGTTATGACCATTTGAATTTCTCGAGAGCTTCCGTTGTTCAATTTCGAGCGTCTCGATATATTATGCGCCTGAATCTGACCTCCGTGTCAAAGTTATGACCATTTGAATTTCTCGAGAGCTTCCGTTGTTCAATTTCGAGCGTCTCGATATATTATGCGCCTGAATCTGACCTCCGTGTAAAAGTTATGACCATTTGAATTTCTCGAGAGCTTCCGTTGTTCAATTTCGAGCGTCTCGATATATTATGCGCCTGAATCTGACCTCCGTGTAAAAGTTATGACCATTTGAATTTCTCGAGAGCTTCCGTTGTTCAATTTCGAGCGTCTCGATATATTATGCGCCTGAATCTGACCTCCGAGTAAAAGTTATGACCATTTGAATTTCTCGAGAGCTTCCGCTGTTCAATTTCGAGCGTCTCGATATATTATGCGCCTGAATCTGACATCCGTGTCAAAAGTTATGACCTATTTGAATTTCTCGAGAGCTTCCGCTGTTCAATTTCGAGCGTCTCGATATATTATGCGCCTGAATCTGACCTCCGAGTCAAAAGTTATGACCATTTGAATTTCTCGAGAGCTTCCGTTGTTCAATTTCGAGCGTCTCGATATATTATGCGCCTGAATCTGACCTCCGTGTAAAAGTTATGACCATTTGAATTTCTCGAGAGCTTCCGTTGTTCAATTTCGAGCGTCTCGATATATTATGCGCCTGAATCTGACTCCGAGTAAAAGTTATGACCATTTGAATTTCTCGAGAGCTTCCGTTGTTCAATTTCGAGCGTCTCGATATATTATGCGCCTGAATCTGACCTCCGTGTAAAAGTTATGACCATTTGAATTTCTCGAGAGCTTCCGTTGTTCAATTTCGAGCGTCTCGATATATTATGCGCCTGAATCTGACCTCCGTGTAAAAGTTATGACCATTTGAATTTCTCGAGAGCTTCCGTTGTTCAATTTCGAGCGTCTCGATATATTATGCGCCTGAATCTGACCTCCGTGTAAAAGTTATGACCATTTGAATTTCTCGAGAGCTTCCGTTGTTCAATTTCGAGCGTCTCGATATATTATGCGCCTGAATCTGACCTCCGTGTAAAAGTTATGACCATTTGAATTTCTCGAGAGCTTCCGTTGTTCAATTTCGAGCGTCTCGATATATTATGCGCCTGAATCTGACATCCGAGTAAAAGTTATGACCATTTGAATTTCTCGAGAGCTTCCGTTGTTCAATTTCGAGCGTCTCGATATATTATGCGCCTGAATCTGACTCCGTGTAAAAGTTATGACCATTTGAATTTCTCGAGAGCTTCCGTTGTTCAATTTCGAGCGTCTCGATATATTATGCGCCTGAATCTGACCTCCGTGTAAAAGTTATGACCATTTGAATTTCTCGAGAGCTTCCGTTGTTCAATTTCGAGCGTCTCGATATATTATGCGCCTGAATCTGACCTCCGAGTAAAAGTTATGACCATTTGAATTTCTCGAGAGCTTCCGTTGTTCAATTTCGAGCGTCTCGATATATTATGCGCCTGAATCTGACCTCCGTGTAAAAGTTATGACCATTTGAATTTCTCGAGAGCTTCCGTTGTTCAATTTCGAGCGTCTCGATATATTATGCGCCTGAATCTGACCTCCGAGTTAAAAGTTATGACCATTTGAATTTCTCGAGAGCTTCCGTTGTTCAATTTCGAGCGTCTCGATATATTATGCGCCTGAATCTGACATCCGAGTAAAAGTTATGACCATTTGAATTTCTCGAGAGCTTCCGTTGTTCAATTTCGAGCGTCTCGATATATTATGCGCCTGAATCTGACCTCCGAGTAAAAGTTATGACCATTTGAATTTCTCGAGAGCTTCCGTTGTTCAATTTGGAGCGTCTCGATATATTATGCGCCTGAATCTGACCTCCGTGTCAAAAGTTATGACCATTTGAATTTCTCGAGAGCTTCCGTTGTTCAATTTCGAGCGTCTCGATATATTATGCGCCTGAATCTGACATCCGTGTCAAAAGTTATGACCTATTTGAATTTCTCGAGAGCTTCCGCTGTTCAATTTCGAGCGTCTCGATATATTATGCGCCTGAATCTGACCTCCGAGTCAAAAGTTATGACCATTTGAATTTCTCGAGAGCTTCCGTTGTTCAATTTCGAGCGTCTCGATATATTATGCGCCTGAATCTGACCTCCGAGTAAAAGTTATGACCATTTGAATTTCTCGAGAGCTTCCGTTGTTCAATTTCGAGCGTCTCGATATATTATGCGCCTGAATCTGACTCCGTGTAAAAGTTATGACCATTTGAATTTCTCGAGAGCTTCCGTTGTTCAATTTCGAGCGTCTCGATATATTATGCGCCTGAATCTGACATCCGAGTTAAAAGTTATGACCATTTGAATTTCTCGAGAGCTTCCGTTGTTCAATTTCGAGCGTCTCGATATATTATGCGCCTGAATCTGACTTCCGTGTCAAAAGTTATGACCATTTGAATTTCTCGAGAGCTTCCGTTGTTCAATTTCGAGCGTCTCGATATATTATGCGCCTGAATCTGACCTCCGTGTAAAAGTTATGACCATTTGAATTTCTCGAGAGCTTCCGTTGTTCAATTTCGAGCGTCTCGATATATTATGCGCCTGAATCTGACCTCCGTGTAAAAGTTATGACCATTTGAATTTCTCGAGAGCTTCCGTTGTTCAATTTCGAGCGTCTCGATATATTATGCGCCTGAATCGGACCTCCGAGTGAAAAGTTATGACCATTTGAATTTCTCGAGAGCTTCCGTTGTTCAATTTCGAGCGTCTCGATATATTATGCGCCTGAATCTGACCTCCGTGTAAAAGTTATGACCATTTGAATTTCTCGAGAGCTTCCGTTGTTCAATTTCGAGCGTCTCGATATATTATGCGCCTGAATCTGACATCCGAGTAAAAGTTATGACCATTTGAATTTCTCGAGAGCTTCCGTTGTTCAATTTCGAGCGTCTCGATATATTATGCGCCTGAATCTGACATCCGAGTAAAAGTTATGACCATTTGAATTTCTCGAGAGCTTCCGTTGTTCAATTTCGAGCGTCTCGATATATTATGCGCCTGAATCTGACCTCCGTGTAAAAGTTATGACCATTTGAATTTCTCGAGAGCTTCCGTTGTTCAATTTCGAGCGTCTCGATATATTATGCGCCTGAATCTGACCTCCGTGTAAAAGTTATGACCATTTGAATTTCTCGAGAGCTTCCGTTGTTCAATTTCGAGCGTCTCGATATATTATGCGCCTGAATCTGACCTCCGTGTAAAAGTTATGACCATTTGAATTTCTCGAGAGCTTCCGTTGTTCAATTTCGAGCGTCTCGATATATTATGCGCCTGAATCTGACATCCGGTAAAAGTTATGACCATTTGAATTTCTCGAGAGCTTCCGTTGTTCAATTTCGAGCGTCTCGATATATTATGCGCCTGAATCTGACATCCGAGTAAAAGTTATGACCATTTGAATTTCTCGAGAGCTTCCGTTGTTCAATTTCGAGCGTCTCGATATATTATGCGCCTGAATCTGACCTCCGAGTAAAAGTTATGACCATTTGAATTTCTCGAGAGCTTCCGTTGTTCAATTTCGAGCGTCTCGATATATTATGCGCCTGAATCTGACTCCGTGTAAAAGTTATGACCATTTGAATTTCTCGAGAGCTTCCGTTGTTCAATTTCGAGCGTCTCGATATATTATGCGCCTGAATCTGACCTCCGAGTGAAAGTTATGACCATTTGAATTTCTCGAGAGCTTCCGTTGTTCAATTTCGAGCGTCTCGATATATTATGTGGCAGAATCTGACCTCCGAGTTAAAAGTTATGACCATTTGAATTTCTCGAGAGCTTCCGTTGTTCAATTTCGAGCGTCTCGATATATTATGCGCCTGAATCTGACCTCCGTGTCAAAAGTTATGACCATTTGAATTTCTCGAGAGCTTCCGTTGTTCAATTTCGAGCGTCTCGATATATTATGCGCCTGAATCTGACATCCGAGTTAAAAGTTATGACCATTTGAATTTCTCGAGAGCTTCCGTTGTTCAATTTCGAGCGTCTCGATATATTATGCGCCTGAATCTGACATCCGAGTTAAAAGTTATGACCATTTGAATTTCTCGAGAGCTTCCGTTGTTCAATTTCGAGCGTCTCGATATATTATGCGCCTGAATCTGACCTCCGTGTCAAAAGTTATGACCATTTGAATTTCTCGAGAGCTTCCGTTGTTCAATTTCGAGCGTCTCGATATATTATGCGCCTGAATCTGACATCCGAGTAAAAGTTATGACCATTTGAATTTCTCGAGAGCTTCCGTTGTTCAATTTCGAGCGTCTCGATATATTATGCGCCTGACTCGGACCTCCGAGTGAAAAGTTATGACCATTTGAATTTCTCGAGAGCTTCCGTTGTTCAATTTCGAGCGTCTCGATATATTATGCGCCTGAATCTGACCTCCGTGTCAAAAGTTATGACCATTTGAATTTCTCGAGAGCTTCCGTTGTTCAATTTCGAGCGTCTCGATATATTATGCGCCTGAATCTGACATCCGAGTTAAAAGTTATGACCATTTGAATTTCTCGAGAGCTTCCGTTGTTCAATTTCGAGCGTCTCGATATATTATGCGCCTGAATCTGACCTCCGTGTCAAAAGTTATGACCATTTGAATTTCTCGAGAGCTTCCGTTGTTCAATTTCGAGCGTCTCGATATATTATGCGCCTGAATCTGACATCCGAGTTAAAAGTTATGACCATTTGAATTTCTCGAGAGCTTCCGTTGTTCAATTTCGAGCGTCTCGATATATTATGCGCCTGAATCTGACCTCCGTGTAAAAGTTATGACCATTTGAATTTCTCGAGAGCTTCCGTTGTTCAATTTCGAGCGTCTCGATATATTATGCGCCTGAATCTGACCTCCGTGTAAAAGTTATGACCATTTGAATTTCTCGAGAGCTTCCGTTGTTCAATTTCGAGCGTCTCGATATATTATGCGCCTGAATCTGACATCCGAGTTAAAAGTTATGACCATTTGAATTTCTCGAGAGCTTCCGTTGTTCAATTTCGAGCGTCTCGATATATTATGCGCCTGAATCTGACCTCCGGTGAAAAGTTATGACCATTTGAATTTCTCGAGAGCTTCCGTTGTTCAATTTCGAGCGTCTCGATATATTATGCGCCTGAATCTGACCTCCGAGTAAAAGTTATGACCATTTGAATTTCTCGAGAGCTTCCGTTGTTCAATTTCGAGCGTCTCGATATATTATGCGCCTGAATCTGACATCCGAGTAAAAGTTATGACCATTTGAATTTCTCGAGAGCTTCCGTTGTTCAATTTCGAGCGTCTCGATATATTATGCGCCTGAATCTGACATCCGAGTTAAAAGTTATGACCATTTGAATTTCTCGAGAGCTTCCGTTGTTCAATTTCGAGCGTCTCGATATATTATGCGCCTGAATCTGACCTCCGGGTTAAAAGTTATGACCATTTGAATTTCTCGAGAGCTTCCGTTGTTCAATTTCGAGCGTCTCGATATATTATGCGCCTGAATCTGACCTCCGTGTAAAAGTTATGACCATTTGAATTTCTCGAGAGCTTCCGTTGTTCAATTTCGAGCGTCTCGATATATTATGCGCCTGAATCTGACATCCGAGTAAAAGTTATGACCATTTGAATTTCTCGAGAGCTTCCGTTGTTCAATTTCGAGCGTCTCGATATATTATGCGCCTGAATCTGACCTCCGTGTGAAAAGTTATGACCATTTGAATTTCTCGAGAGCTTCCGTTGTTCAATTTCGAGCGTCTCGATATATTATGCGCCTGAATCTGACCTCCGAGTGAAAAGTTATGACCATTTGAATTTCTCGAGAGCTTCCGTTGTTCAATTTCGAGCGTCTCGATATATTATGCGCCTGAATCTGACCTCCGAGTTAAAAGTTATGACCATTTGAATTTCTCGAGAGCTTCCGTTGTTCAATTTCGAGCGTCTCGATATATTATGCGCCTGAATCTGACATCCGAGTTAAAAGTTATGACCATTTGAATTTCTCGAGAGCTTCCGTTGTTCAATTTCGAGCGTCTCGATATATTATGCGCCTGAATCTGACATCCGAGTTAAAAGTTATGACCATTTGAATTTCTCGAGAGCTTCCGTTGTTCAATTTCGAGCGTCTCGATATATTATGCGCCTGAATCTGACCTCCGAGTTAAAAGTTATGACCATTTGAATTTCTCGAGAGCTTCCGTTGTTCAATTTCGAGCGTCTCGATATATTATGCGCCTGAATCTGACCTCCGAGTAAAAGTTATGACCATTTGAATTTCTCGAGAGCTTCCGTTGTTCAATTTCGAGCGTCTCGATATATTATGCGCCTGAATCTGACATCCGAGTTAAAAGTTATGACCATTTGAATTTCTCGAGAGCTTCCGTTGTTCAATTTCGAGCGTCTCGATATATTATGCGCCTGAATCTGACATCCGTGTCAAAAGTTATGACCATTTGAATTTCTCGAGAGCTTCCGTTGTTCAATTTCGAGCGTCTCGATATATTATGCGCCTGAATCTGACATCCGTGTAAAAGTTATGACCATTTGAATTTCTCGAGAGCTTCCGTTGTTCAATTTCGAGCGTCTCGATATATTATGCGCCTGAATCTGACCTCCGAGTTAAAAGTTATGACCATTTGAATTTCTCGAGAGCTTCCGTTGTTCAATTTCGAGCGTCTCGATATATTATGCGCCTGACTCGGACCTTCCAGTGAAAAGTTATGACCATTTGAATTTCTCGAGAGCTTCCGCTGTTCAATTTCGAGCGTCTCGATATATTATGCTCCTGAATCTGACCTCCGTGTCAAAAGTTATGACCATTTGAATTTCTCGAGAGCTTCCGTTGTTCAATTTCGAGCGTCTCGATATATTATGCGCCTGAATCTGACCTCCGAGTGAAAAGTTATGACCATTTGAATTTCTCGAGAGCTTCCGTTGTTCAATTTCGAGCGTCTCGATATATTATGCGCCTGAATCTGACATCCGAGTTAAAAGTTATGACCATTTGAATTTCTCGAGAGCTTCCGTTGTTCAATTTCGAGCGTCTCGATATATTATGCGCCTGAATCTGACATCCGAGTTAAAAGTTATGACCATTTGAATTTCTCGAGAGCTTCCGTTGTTCAATTTCGAGCGTCTCGATATATTATGCGCCTGAATCTGACATCCGAGTTAAAAGTTATGACCATTTGAATTTCTCGAGAGCTTCCGTTGTTCAATTTCGAGCGTCTCGATATATTATGCGCCTGAATCTGACCTCCGAGTTAAAAGTTATGACCATTTGAATTTCTCGAGAGCTTCCGTTGTTCAATTTCGAGCGTCTCGATATATTATGCGCCTGAATCTGACCTCCGTGTGAAAAGTTATGACCATTTGAATTTCTCGAGAGCTTCCGTTGTTCAATTTCGAGCGTCTCGATATATTATGCGCCTGAATCTGACCTCCGTGTGAAAAGTTATGACCATTTGAATTTCTCGAGAGCTTCCGTTGTTCAATTTCGAGCGTCTCGATATATTATGCGCCTGAATCTGACATCCGTGTCAAAAGTTATGACCTATTTGAATTTCTCGAGAGCTTCCGCTGTTCAATTTCGAGCGTTCTTCCGATATATTATGCCGCTGATCTGACCTCCGAGTTAAAAGTATATGACATTTGAATTTCTCGAGAGCTTCCGTTGTTCAATTTCGAGCGTCTCGATATATTATGCGCCTGAATCTGACCTCCGTGTAAAAGTTATGACCATTTGAATTCTCGAGAGCTTCCGTTGTTCAATTTCGAGCATCTCGATATATTATGTGCCTGAATTGGACCTCTGAGTTAAAATTTATGACATTGAATTTCTCGAGAGCTTCCGTTGTTCAATTTCGAGCGTCTCGATAAATTATGCGCTAGAATCGGACATCCGAGTGAAAAGTTATGGCTATTTGAATTTCTCGATAGCTTCCGTTGTT
>NW_021144090.1:0-22554 GCF_004193775.1 Glycine soja
AAGCAATCACTACGCATGGCTCAAAACTCGTGGGCGAAGGATGCAGGAACGAAAAACGCAATTCATGGGGCTCTGAAAAAAGGGTAGAGAATGGAGAATTGCACTAAGCAATCACTACGCATGGTTCCAAACTCGAGGGCGGAGGATGCATGAACGCTCCAAACTTGTGGATGGAGGATGCATGAACGAAAACACAATTCATGGGGCTCCAAAAAAGGGTAGAGAATTTGAGAATTGCACTAAGAAATCAGTACGCATGGCTCCAAACTCGTGGGCGAAGGATGCATGAACGAAAACGCAATTCATGGGGCTCCGAAAAAAGGGTAGAGAATGGATAATTGCACTAAGCAATCACTACGCATGGCTCCAAACTCGAGGGTGGAGGATGCAGGAACGAAAACGCAATTCATGGGGCTCCGAAAAAAGGGTAGAGAATGGAGAATTGCACTAAGCAATCACTACGCATGGCTCCAAACTCGAGGGCGGAGGATGCATGAACACTCCAAACTCGTGGGTGGAGGATGCATGAACAAAAACACAATTCATGGGGCTCCAAAAAAGGGTAGAGAATGGAGAATTGCAATAAGCAATCAGTACGCATGGCTCCAAACTTGTGGGCGAAGGATGCATGAACGAAAACGCAATTCATGGGGCTCCGAAAAAAGGGTAGAGAATGGAGAATTGCACTAAGCAATCACTACGCATGGCTCCAAACTCGAGGGTGGAGGATGAATGAACGCTCCAAACTCGTGGGTGGAGGATGCATGAACGAAAACGCAATTCATGGGGATTCGAAAAAGGGTAGAGAATGGAGAATTGCACTAAGCAATCACTACGCATGGCTCCAAACTCGTGGGCGGAGGATGCATGAACGAAAATACAATTCATGCGTCTCCGAAAAACGGTAGAGAAGGGAGAATTGCACTAAGCAATCGCTACGCATGGCTCCAAACTTGTGGGTGGAGGATGCCTGAACGAAAAAGCAATTCATGGGGCTCCGAAAAAGGTTAGAGAATGGAGAATTGCACTAAGCAATCACTATGAATGGCTCCAAACTCGAGGGCGGAAGATGAATTAGTGCTCCACACTTGTGAGTGGAGGATGCATGAACGAAAACGCAATTCATGGGGATCCAAAAAAGGGTAGAGAATGGAGAATTGCGCAAAGCAATCACTACGCATGGCTCCAAACTCGTGGGCGGAGGATGCATGAACGCTCAAAACGCGTGGGTGGAGGATGCATGAACGAAAACGCAATTCATGGCTGCTTCGAAAAAAGTGTTGAGAATGGAGAATTGCACTAAGCAATCACTACGCATGGCTCAAAACTCGTGGGCGAAGGATGCAGGAACGAAAACGCAATTCATGGGGCTCTGAAAAAAGGGTAGAGAATGGAGAATTGCACTAAGCAATCACTACGCATGGTTCCAAACTCGAGGGCGGAGGATGCATGAACGCTCCAAACTTGTGGATGGAGGATGCATGAACGAAAACACAATTCATGGGGCTCCAAAAAAGGGTAGAGAATTTGAGAATTGCACTAAGAAATCAGTACGCATGGCTCCAAACTCGTGGGCGAAGGATGCATGAACGAAAACGCAATTCATGGGGCTCCGAAAAAAGGGTAGAGAATGGATAATTGCACTAAGCAATCACTACGCATGGCTCCAAACTCGAGGGTGGAGGATGCAGGAACGAAAACGCAATTCATGGGGCTCCGAAAAAAGGGTAGAGAATGGAGAATTGCACTAAGCAATCACTACGCATGGCTCCAAACTCGAGGGCGGAGGATGCATGAACACTCCAAACTCGTGGGTGGAGGATGCATGAACAAAAACACAATTCATGGGGCTCCAAAAAAGGGTAGAGAATGGAGAATTGCAATAAGCAATCAGTACGCATGGCTCCAAACTTGTGGGCAAAGGATGCATGAACGAAAACGCAATTCATGGGGCTCCGAAAAAAGGGTAGAGAATGGAGAATTGCACTAAGCAATCGCTACGCATGGCTCCAAACTCGAGGGTGGAGGATGAATGAACGCTCCAAACTCGTGGGTGGAGGATGCATGAACGAAAACGCAATTCATGGGGATTCGAAAAAGGGTAGAGAATGGAGAATTGCACTAAGCAATCACTACGCATGGCTCCAAACTCGTGGGCGGAGGATGCATGAACGAAAATACAATTCATGCATCTCCGAAAAAGGGTAGAGAAGGGAGAATTGCACTAAGCAATCGCTACGCATGGCTCCAAACTTGTGGGTGGAGGATGCCTGAACGAAAAAGCAATTCATGGGGCTCCGAAAAAGGGTAGAGAATGGAGAATTGCACTAAGCAATCACTATGAATGGCTCCAAACTCGAGGGCGGAAGATGAATTAATGCTCCAAACTTGTGAGTGGAGGATGCATGAACGAAAATGCAATTCATGGGGATCCAAAAAAGGGTAGAGAATGGAGAATTGCGCAAAGCAATCACTACGCATGGCTCCAAACTCGTGGGCGGAGGATGCATGAACGCTCAAAACTCGTGGGTGGAGGATGCATGAACGAAAACGCAATTCATGGCTGCTTCGAAAAAAGTGTTGAGAATGGAGAATTGCACTAAGCAATCACTACGCATGGCTCCAAACTCGTGGGCGGAGGATGCATGAACGAAAAAGCAATTCGCGGGGCTCCGAAAAAGGGTAGAGAATGGAGAATTGCACTAAGCAATCACTACGCATGGCTCCAAACTCGAGGGCGGAAGATGAATTAATGCTCCAAACTCGTGGGTGGAGGATGCATGAACGAAAACGCAATTCATGGGGATCCAAAAAAGGGTAGAGAATTGAGAATTGCGGAAAGCAATCACTACGCATGGCTCCAAACTCGTGGGCGGAGGATGCATGAATGAAAACACAATTCGTGGGGCTCCGAAAAAAGGGTAGAGAATGGAGAATTGCGCTAAGCAATCACTATGCATGGCTCCAAACTCGAGGGCGGAAGATGAATTAATGCTCCAAACTCGTGGGTGGAGGATGCATGAACGAAAACGCAATTCATGGGGATCCAAAAAAGGGTAGAGAATTGAGAATTGCGGAAAGCAATCACTACGCTTGGCTCCAAACTCGTGGGCGGAGGATGCATGAACGAAAACACAATTCATGGGGCTCCGAAAAAAGGGAAGAGAATGGAGAATAGCACTAAGCAATCACTACACATGGCTCCAAACTCATCGGTGGAGGATACATGAACGAAAACGCAATTCATGGGGCTCCGAAAAAGGGTAGAGAATGGAGAATTGCACTAAGAATTCACTACGCATGGCTCCAAACTCGTGGGCAGAGGATGCATGAACGAAAACGCAATTCATGGGGCTCCGTAAAAAGGGTAGAGAATGGAGAATTGCACTATGCAATCACTATGCATGGCTCCAAACTCGAGGGCGGAGGATGCATGAACACTCCAAACTCGTGGGTGGAGGATACATGAACGAAAACGCAATTCATGTGGCTCCGAAAAAGTGTAGAGAATTGAGAATTGCACTAAGCAATCACTACGCACTGCTCCAAACACGTGGGCAGAGGATGCATGAACGAAAACACAATTCATGGGGCTTCGAAAAAGGGGTAGAGAATGGAGAATTGCAGTAAGCAATCACTACGCATGGCTCCAAACTCGTGGGCGGAGGATGCATGAACACCTAAAACTCGTGGGTGGAAGATGCATGAACGAAAACGCAATTCATGAGGCTCCGAAAAAGGGTAGAGAATGGAGAAATGCACAAATCAATCACTACGCATGGCTCCGAAAAAGGGTAGAGAATGGAGAATTGCACTAAGATATCACTACGCATGGCTTCAAACTCGTGGGTGGAGGATGCTTGAATGACAACGCAATTCATGGGGCTCCGAAAAAAGGGTAGAGAATGGAGAATTGCACTAAGCAATCACTATGCACGGCTACAAACTCGAGGGCGGAAGATGAATTAATGCTCCAAACTCGTGGGTGGAGGAGGCAAGAATGAAAACGCAGTTCATGGGGCTCCGAAAAAAGGGTAGAGAATGGAGAGTTGCACTAAGCAATCACTATGCATGGCTCCAAACACGAGGGCGGAGGATGCATGAACGCTCCAAACTCGTGGGTGGAGGATGCATGAACGAAAACGCATTTCATGGGGCTCCGAAAAAAGGGTAGAGAATGGAGAATTGCACTAAGCAATCACTATGCATGGCTCCAAACTCGTGGGCGGAGGATGCATGAACGCTCCAAACTCGTGGGTGGAGGATGCATGAACGAAAACACAATTCATGGGGATTCGAAAAAGGGTAGAGAATGGAGAATTGCACTAAGCAATCACTACGCATGGCTCCAAACTCGTGGGCGGAGGATGCATGAACGAAAACACAATTCATGGGGCTCCGAAAAAACGGTAGAGAATGGAGAATTGCACTAAGCAATCACAACGCATGGCTCCAAACTCGTGGGCGGAGGATGCATGAACGAAAACACAATTCATGAGGCTCCGAAAAAGGTGTAGAGAATGGAGAATTACACTAAGCAATCACTACGCATGGCTCCAAACTCGTGGGCGGAGGATGCATGAACGCTCCAAACTCGTGGGTGGAGGATGCATGAACGAAAACGCAATTCATGGGGATTCGAAAAAGGGTAAAGAATGGAGAATTGCACTAAGCAATCACTACGCATGGCTTCAAACTCGTGGGCGGAGGATGCATGAACGAAAACGCAATTCATGGGGCTCCGAAAAAAGGGTAGAGAATGGAGAATTGCACTAAGCAGTCACTACGCATGGCTCCAAACTCGAGTGTGGAGGATGAATGAACGCTCCAAACTCGTGGGTGGAGGATGCACGAACGAAAACGCAATTCATTGGGATTCGAAAAAGTGTAGAGAATGGAGAATTGCACTAAGCAATCACTACGCATGGCTCCAAACTCGTGGGCGGAGGATGCATGAACGAAAACGCAATTCATGGGGCTCCGAAAAAACGGTAGAGAATGGAGAATTGCACTAAGCAATCACTACGCATGGCTCCAAACTCGTGGGCGGAGGATGCATGAACGAAAACACAATTCATGGGGCTCCGAAAAAGGTGTAGAGAATGGAGAATTACACTAAGCAATCACTACGCATGGTTCCAAACTCGTGGGTGGAGGATGCATGAACAAAACACAATTCATGGGGCTCCGAAAAAGGTGTAGAGAATGGAGAATTACACTAAGCAATCACTACGCATGGCTCAAAACTCATGGGCGGAGGATGCATGAAAGCTCCAAACTCGTGGGTGGAGGATGCATGAATGAAAACGCAATTCATGGGGCTCCGAAAAAAGGGTAGAGAATGGAGAATTGCACTAAGCAATCACTACGCATGGCTCCAAACTCGAGGGCGGAGGATGCATGAACGTTCCAAACTCGTGGGTGGAGGATGCATGAACGAAAACACAATTCATGGGGCTCCAAAAAAGGGTAGAGAATGGAGAATTGCACTAAGCAATCAGTACGCATGGCTCCAAACTCGTGGGCGAAGGATGCATGAATGAAAACGTAATTCATGGGGCTCCGAAAAAAGGGTAGAGAATGGAGAATTGCACTAAGCAATCACTACGCATGGCTCCAAACTCGAGGGCGGAGGATGAATGAACGCTCCAAACTCGTGGGTGGAGGATGCATGAACGAAAACGCAATTCATGGGGATTCGAAAAAGGGTAAAGAATGGAGAATTGCACTAAGCAATCACTACGCATGGCTTCAAACTCGTGGGCAGAGGATGCATGAACGAAAACGCAATTCATGGGGCTCCGAAAAAAGGGTAGAGAATGGAGAATTGCACTAAGCAATCACTACGCATGGCTCCAAACTCGTGGGCGGAGGATGCATGAACGAAAACACAATTCATGGGTGTCCGAAAAAGGTGTAGAGAATGGAGAATCACACTAAGCAATCACTACGCATGGCTCCAAACTCGTGGGCGGAGGATGCATGAACGCTCCTAACTCGTGGGTGGAGGATGCATGAACGAAAACGCAATTCATGGGGCTCCGAAAAAGGGTAGAGAATGGAGAATTGCACTAAGCAATCACTTCGCATGGCTCCAAACTCGTGGGCGGAGGATGCATGAACGAAAACACAATTCATGGGGCTCCGAAAAAACGGTAGAGAATGGAGAATTGCACTAAGCAATCACTACGCATGACTCCAAACTCGTGGGCGCAGGATGCATGAACGAAAACACAATTCATGAGGCTTCGAAAAAGGTGTAGAGAATGGAGAATTACACTAAGCAATCACTACGCATGGCTCCAAACTCGTGGGCAGAGGATGCATGAACGCTCCAAACTCGTGGGTGGAGGATTCATGAACAAAAACGCAATTCATGGGGATTCGAAAAAGTGTTGAGAATGGAGAATTGCACTAAGCAATCACTACGCATGGCTCCAAACTCGTGGGCGGAGGATGCATGAACGAAAACGCAATTCATGGGGCTCCGAAAAAATGGTAGAGAATGGAGAATTGCACTAAGCAATCACTACGCATGGCTCCAAACTCGTGGGCGGAGGATGCATGAACGAAAACACAATTCATGGGGCTCCGAAAAAGGTGTAGAGAATGGAGAATTACACTAAGCAATCACTACGCATGGCTCCAAACTCGTGGGCGGAGGATGCATGAACAAAACACAATTCTTGGGGCTCCGAAAAAGGTGTAGAGAATGGAGAATTACACTAAGTAATCACTTCGCATGGCTCCAAACTCGTGGGCGGAGGATGCATGAACGCTCCAAACTCGTGGGTGGAGGATGCATGAACGAGAATGCAATTCATGGGGCTCCGAAAAAAGGGTAGAGAATGGAGAATTGCACTAAGCAATCACTACGCATGGCTCCAAACTCGAGTGTGGAGGATGAATGAACGCTCCAAACTCGTGGGTGCAGGATGCATGAATGAAAACGCAATTCATGGGGATTCGAAAAAGTGTAGAGAATGGAGAATTGCACTAAGCAATCACTACGCATGGCTCCAAACTCGTGGGCGGAGGATGCATGAACGAAAACGCAATTCATGGGGCTCCGAAAAAACGGTAGAGAATGGAGAATTGCACTAAGCAATCACTACGCATGGCTCCAAACTCGTGTGCGGAGGATGCATGAACGAAAACACAATTCATGGGGCTCCGAAAAAGGTGTAGAGAATGGAGAATTACACTAAGCAATCACTACGCATGGCTCCAAACTCGTGGGCGGAGGATGCATGAACGCGCCAAACTCGTGGGTGGAGGATGCATGAACGAAAACGCAATTCATGGGGCTCCGAAAAAGGGGTAGAGAATGGAGAATGGCACTAAGCAATCACTACGCATGGCTCCAAACTCGAGGGCGGAGGATGCATGAACGTTCCAAACTCGTGGGTGGAGGATGCATGAACGAAAACACAATTCATGGGGCTCCAAAAAAGGGTAGAGAATGGAGAATTTCACTAAGCAATCAGTACGCATGGCTCCAAACTCGTGGGCGAAGGATGCATGAACGAAAACGCAATTCATGGGGCTCCGAAAAAAGGGTAGAGAATGGAGAATTGCACTAAGCAATCACTACGCATGGCTCCAAACTCGAGGGCGGAGGATGAATGAACGCTCCAAACTCGTGGGTGGAGGATGCATGAACGAAAACGCAATTCATGGGGATTCGAAAAAGGGTAAAGAATGGAGAATTGCACTAAGCAATCACTATGCATGGCTCCAAACTCGTGGGCGGAGGATGCATGAACGAAAACGCAATTCATGGGGCTCCGAAAAAAGGGTAGAGAATGGAGAATTGCACTAAGCAATCACTACGCATGGCTCCAAACTCGTGGGCGGAGGATGCATGAACGAAAACACAATTCATGGGTGTCCGAAAAAGGTGTGGAGAATGGAGAATTACACTAAGCAATCACTACGCATGGCTCCAAACTCGTGGGCGGAGGATGCATGAACGCTCCTAACTCGTGGGTGGAGGATGCATGAACGAAAACGCAATTCATGGGGCTCCGAAAAAGGGTAGAGAATGGAGAATTGCACTAAGCAATCACTACGCATGGCTCCAAACTCGTGGGCGGAGGATGCATGAACGAAAACACAATTCATGGGGCTCCGAAAAAGGGGTAGAGAATGGAGAATTCCACTAAGCAATCACTACGCATGGCTCCAAACTCGTGGGCGGAGGATGCATGAACGAAAACACAATTCACGGGATCCACTGACCCCTCACCCAGGATCACATATCTCGCACACCCTCCTTTGTAGGCCAAGTATTGCCATAAAACTCGAGGACTATGTGTGGGTCGAACTTGGCCATGGGGGTAACCAGCGATGCCTACCGCCGGCGAACTATCTCCTCTTGGAAGTCGGTATACTCGTCGTCCCTGAGCTGGACGCGTCGCTCCCAGAGAAATGACCATCCCTTGATGGCCTCGAAGCGCTTCTAGTGCTCAGCGCTCCTAAAACGATGACTATCACATTCGGGAGCGAAACTGGTTCCTTCAGCCGCTTTGTCCTTCCTGGATCTCTTTGAGGCAAGCTTCCTTGGGGCCATTTCCTGCGAGAACAAACATTTGGGAAGTTAGTTTTACAAGATAATGCTTATCTTAACATAAAAATGACATGCTAATCCCTCTGATTTTAGAACGAACTCATGTAATCTATTTATGCACACGCGTATGTGTAGAATATCCTACTATTTATGCCAACATACAAGGACATCCGACACATTCTAATTGTCACACATACATATGCATTTTGAAAAGAACATACATTTTTACGCTCAAGGCATTGCGTCAAAATTTACACTTAATTACATCCTAAACATTTGCTATTACAAACTACCTACACATATTTGAAATATATATCATACAAACTTTTATTGTTTCACTCACACTTATGCATATTGGCAAGCTATTTACATTATGCACACACTTGCATTCAAAAGGGAATTCCATGCTATCATACATTCATTTAGGAAGCGACCTCAATATTCATTCACCCTTTGCAAAGAATTTCATGCCCTATGTTCACACATATACACACCGTTGCAAGGTATTTTCCATGGTACCTATATTCACACATATATCTACATTCTATTGAAAAGCTTTTTCCACGCTACCTAGGCGCAAAGTATCAATCACGGGGCAGCCCAAATTCGAGTAAAACTCTCATAAGCAAGTCCTAATTTTCATGCTTTTCTACTTCTAAAACCAAAATTTAGGTCCTTAACCATAAATCTGTTTCCTTGCATTGAAGCTAAAAGCTTGGGTTCCTAAGCTTGGGGTTGCATTTGGGCGCCTATTTGAATTCCCTACGCTGTCCCTATATATATATAAACCAGCCCCACAATCCTAATTTTACAAAATCACATTCATACGTCATTGGGGCATTTCACCGAGCACTTGGTGGGCGCATGTTTAGACATAAATTGCAAGAGAATGGGGGCAATGTGGCATGCCCCATTGCTTCAGAATACACCATAGGCCTAAGGCCTTCTCACACAAATCCTTAACTCAACAAATCAAGCATAAAAAGCAACCCAAAACTGCCCCACAAGCATGAGCATGTTCTCACAATTTAGAGCACCAAAATGAACAAAATGCACCAACGGAAAGCAAAAAACTCAAGGATTGAATACTTACTTGTTGGAGTGAGTAGAAACAACGAAAATGAAAGCAAAACGCAACCAAAAATGGCTTAGGGAAGCAAAAACCGCAAGCCTTCATGAGTTCTCTCTTTTGAATGAGGGGGGGGGGGAGTTTTTGGGTACAAAAACGTTTCCCTCCCTCATTTTTATATTTTGGGTGCAGGGGTTGCTCGCCCAGGCGAGCTAACCTGGCATTTTTTTTTGGGGTACATTAACCATGCCTTCCCCCCCCCCCCCTCTTATGGGTTAGCGTTTTGCCTACTTGAACCTACTTAAGTTAGAATTAGGCGTCGATTACTTATTTAAAACAAACAATAGTAATAAAATACTGTGAATTCAAAGGATACTGGGCTGCCTTACAGCGACGTTCTCCGCTGGCCCAGCGCCGGGAAGGGACGAGGATTGGTCGGTCGTGACCCTATCCTCCATTTGCATCCGTGCCTAAGTACCTGCAAGTAGGGAGCGAACAATGTGCGGCCAATCATGACCGGGTCATTATCTTACCTTGGTTGATTTCTGCCGTCAACTCATCTCGGCATCTGACCATGGCCTAAGATGATCCTGCCCCTGTTGCCACAAGATATGCATGTGTATGTGCATGTATGAATGTTCCTAATGCGACGATTTTCTTAGTGAAAGCTGGTTAGGTTCAATTTTAATTTTAAGCGTTTGGGGCACCCCATGAACCAAAGCGAAGAGGACTCAGGTGATTATAAACTAACACAAGGTTTAAAACCAAAGGGAGGACTGAAGCTTAACCCATCTCCTCTTATTTTAAAGAAACGAGGCAATTACAGTGAAAGGGAATCCCTGGAGGAAACCAAGAAGAACAAAAACTCATAAGTAAAAGAACATGCAACGGTCCTCTCGATTGCGCCAGACTTCAAGCGTAGTATCGCTTAATAATATCGGAGTTCACGGGCGAGGGTAGCTCCTCGCCATCCATGTTGGTGAGTATCAAAGCACCCCCAGAAAAAGCTCTTTTCACCATGAAAGGCCCTTCATAATTCGGGGCCCACTTGCCCCGATTGTCCTTAACAGCGTGGGACATCTTCTTCAGCACAAGGTCCCCCTCGTTAAACTTGCGCGGACGTACCTTCTTGTCAAACGCGTTTTTTATCCTTCGTTGATACAGACGCCCATGGCTCATGGCCGTCAAATGCTTACCTTCAATAAGGTTGAGTTGGTCGTAGCGTGATTGAGCCCATTCTGACTCTCCTAGGCCAGACTCTGCTATTATCCTCTGAGAAAGAACCTCTACCTCAAATGGGAGTACTACTTCCATCCCATAAACCAAGGAATACGGTGTTGCCCCAGTAGAAGTTCGTACTGAAGTTCTATATCCATGTAGGGCGAAAGGCAACATCTCATGCCAATCTTTGTATGACACGGTCATCTTCTGGACAATTTTCTTAATATTTTTATTTGCAGCCTCTACAGCCCCATTCATCTTGTTGTTCAGATTGGTGCCATTGTCAGTGATGATCTTCCTAGGGAGTCCGTATCGACAAATTAGCTCCCTCTTGATGAATCTGACTACCACACTCCTCGTGACATTAGTATAAGAAGCTGCTTCGACCCATTTGGTGAAGTAGTCTATCGCCACAAGAATGAAGCGATGAGCATTCGAAGCCTTGGGTTCGATGGCCCCAATAACGTCTATCCCCCACATTGAAAAAGGCCAAGGGGCTGACATAAAATTCAGAGGATATGGCGGAACATTAACATTGTCTGCGTATGCCTGACATTTATGACACTTCTTTACATGGGCACAACAATCGCTCTCCATGGTGAGCCAGTAATAACTGGCCCTAAGGATCTTCCTGGCCATGGCATGCCCATTGGCATGTGTCCCAAATGAACCCTCGTGGATCTCCTCAATCATGAAGTTCGCCTCTTTGGCATCTATGCATCGTAGGAGGGTCATGTCGTAGTTCCGTTTGTACAGGATGGTACCACTTACAAAGAAACTAGTAGCCAATCTCCTCAACGTCCTTTTGTCATTGTCAGAAATCCCTGGTGGGTATTCTTTGTTCTTGACATATTGTTTGATGTCGAAATACCACGGTTTCCCATCCCGCTCTTCCTCTATTGCATAACAATATGCCGGCCTGCCCTGAGATCTGAATTCGATGTACGGCAGATCCCCGTGTGGGGCAAGTTGAAACATGGATGCCAGGGTGGCTAATGCATCAGCCATTTGATTCTCTTCCCGAGGTATGTGGTGGAAAGAAATGTCGTCAAAGTACTTGGCTAACCTCAACATGTGAGTTTGATAGGGTATCAACTTCGGATCCCTAGTTTCCCATTCTCCTTTCAACTGGCGTATCACCAAAGCTGAGTCTCCATACACTTTGAGTAGTTTTACATCAAAATCAATGGCCGCCAGAACCCCGAGGGCGCATGCTTCGTACTCGGCCATATTGTTGGTACAATCAAAACCTAGCCTAGCCGTGAAAGGAATACACTGATCATCCGGGGATACAAGGACTGCCCTTACTCCATGGCCCAAAGCATTAGATGCCCCATCGAAGCAAACAATCCATTTGTCTATGTCCTCGTGCGTCCGCTTCTCTTCGAACAGGGCCATGATATCTTCATTTGGGAACTCGGGGTGCATCGGCCGATAATCCTGGAGGGGTTGTTGGGCCAAATAATCTGCCAAAGCGCTTCCCTTTACTGCCTTTTGGGTGACGTAAACGATATCGAATTCAGATAATAGTACCTGCCACCTAGCGATTCGTCCCGTGAGGGCCGGTTTCTCAAAGATGTATTTCACGGGATCCATTTTGGAAATAAGCCACGTGGTATGGCTGAGCATGTACTGCCTAAGCCGATGTGATGCCCATACCAGAGCACAACACGTCCTTTCCAGCATTGAGTAATTCATCTCACATGCGGTAAACTTCTTGCTTAGATAGTAGATGGCTTGCTCCTTTTTCCCAGAATCATCGTGCTGACCCAACACGCACCCCATAGACTCGTCCAACACGGTCATGTACAGGAAAAGAGGTCTTCCTGTTACAGGTGGCATGAGCACCGGGGGGTTTGCGAGACTCTGTTTGATCTTCTCGAAGGCCTCTTGGCAGTCACTGTTCCACAGGACCGCCTGGTTCTTACGTAATAGCTTGAAAATGAGCTCACAGGTAGGGGTGAGTTGCGAGATAAATCTCGCGATATAATTCAACCTGCCCAAGAACCCCCGAACCTGCTTCTCCGTGCGTGGTTCCGGAATTTCAAGGATGGCCTTCACTTTCTCGGGATCTATCTCTATCCCTTTCTGACTCACAATAAATCCCAGCAACTTTCCTGACTTTACCCCAAAGATACACTTGGTTGGGTTTAGCTTCAGTTGGTATTTCTGCAACCCTCCGAACAACTTACGTAGGTTGACGAGGTGTTCGTCCTCAGTCCGAGATTTGGCAATCATGTCATCTACGTAGACCTCTATTTCCTTATGCATCATGTCATGGAACAATGCCACCATGGTACGCTGATAGGTTGCCCCAGCATTTTTGAGCCCGAAGGCCATCACTTTATAGTAGAATGTCCCCCATATAGTGACGAAAATGGTTTTCTCTACATCTTCGGGTGCCATTTTTATTTGATTATACCCCGAGAAACCATCCATAAATGAGAAAAGGGCGAACTTAGCTGTATTATCTACCAATACATCAATGTGTGGCAGAGGAAAATTGTCTTTAGGACTGGCTCGGTTTAAGTCCCGATAGTCTACACACATTCGAACTTTGCCATCTTTTTTCGGGACCGGAACAATGTTGGCCACCCACTCCGGGTACCGCGCCACAGCTAAGAAACCCGCATCGAATTGCTTTCTTACTTCTTCTTTGATCTTCAAAAACATATCGGGTCTCATCCTTCGTAGCTTTTGTTTAACCGGGGAAGACCCAGGATTCAATGGTAACTTATGCTGCACAATGTCGGAGTCCAGACCGGGCATGTCTTGGTATGACCACGCAAAGACGTCTTGATATTCTTCAAGAAGGGTTATCAAGCCTTGGCGGATAGGTGCGGTCATACTGGTTCCCACTTTTACCTCTTTCTTTTCCTCTCCGGTCCCTAATTTCACCAGTTCAGTTTCTTCTTGGTGAGGCTTCATTTCATGTTCTTCCTGAGCGATCAACCTCTCCAACTCTGGTGAAAGGACGTCTTCTTCCTCTTCTTTGTTCATCATTTGGCTTGCATCTCGGTCGAAATCGATCATCAAACCCTCATTGTTAGGATCCTCAAAGAATCGACCCTCATATCTATACCAAACAAGACAAAAAAAAAAACAAAAATATGCAAAATGATATGAGAAAAGGTGGAACTGCAAGAACAAATGAAACAAGATCTCTTTGTTTATTTAATAAGGTAGGTTCACAAAACAAAAGAGAACGGAAGTCTATAGGCTCTAATTACATTGAATCAGCGGTATAGACCTCTGACTGGCTTATCACGCGCCAGTTCCCCACTTGGTAATCGAGATGGCATGGTTGCACGAAATTTGGCGGGTCTTGAGGGAACTCCTCTCCTATTACAGCCACTTCTTCCTCGGACACCATTCCGGCACTGGTGAAAGATTGGCTAAGACGGCCGGGCCATGCTCTGTCTGCCCGAAATCTTGACGGCACATTCCTCCTCCCCAGCATCCCGGGTTCGTACCCCAATCCATACTTGTACGGATTTCCCTTAACATCGACTACGTCGGCATTTCTGAGGCCGTCCTTGCCTAGACCCATTCCGGGCTCAAATCCGTTCCTGAGCATAACATGTGGCACCATTATGGCCGTTGTCATACCCTAATTTCGTCCGGGGACCTTTGCTTGATGACATGCGACCTTTCTTTGGTCCGTGTGAGGTGCTTGGCACCCATCATTAGGCAATTTGTGAAATTCCAGGACATGCCGGAAAACCAAAAAATATTGATGCACAATCCGTAAGTTTCCGTGACACACCGGAAATCAAATGGAAGCATCGTTGCATAATTAAGTGAGATTCCGTTACATTCCGTAAGTCAAAAAGGGGATGATTATGTAATCCGGAAGGTTCCGTAACATTACGGAAAGAAAACAAGTATCGTTACGAGATTCGTAAGTTTCTGTAACTTTACGAAAAAAAGAATCACCAAAAAAGGTAAGGGGGGTGAACTTATCAAGATAGGGGTGTAAACAGCAATTCAAATCTAGGCCCTTCCAGAACATTTTGGAAGTTGGGTTGCTTAAGGAGGAAGCAACTGGGCGGCAAGCTCCTCCACGTTTTTGAAAAATGGTTTTCGGGGCTTCCGCGGCTTCCGTAATACTTCCGTAAAATTTCCGAAAACCTTGGGTAAGCATATTCCACTTAACATTGGTGAAAGGGAAGAGAAAAAAGATGAAAATCAAATTCGAAAACAGTTCTGTAAGGCTTCCGTAACTTTTCCATAAAATACGAAAAGGGGGGTGAACTTAGTAATTCGGGTGCGCTTAGAAATCTTCTTCATTAAGTCTTTGGGCGGCAAGCACCTCCCTTTTTTTCTATAAATAGGGGAGGGGGGAGCTGTTTCAAAATGTTCAAGACCCCTTTGGCTATGCATTTCGGCTATTTTGGGCAAAAAACACGTTTTCGTGAAGAAAAATCGAGTCGAAGTGCTTCTGTAACGCTTCCGTAAGCGATTCTGTGGAAATTCTTCATCGTTCTTCGTCGTTCTTCACCGTTCTTCATCCGTTCTTCGTTCGTTCTTCATTCTTCAACGGGTAAGTTTTCGAATCCGAGACTTTCAATTCATTTCTTGTTTTGTGTACTTTCACTTTAATTTTGTTCATTTTCGATTTCTTTTCTTCTGTCTTTAACGCGCTTTTACCGTTTATTTAAGCCGTTTTCTCACCTAATAAATGATAAAATGAATTTCAACCGATCATTTGTGTTGTAATCTCATTTAATCACTTTTAAAACGAAATCTAACCGATCGTTCACGCTATAACCTCGGTTAAACCAAAAAAAGTAAAATAATAATAAAATAATCAAAATATCTTGAAAAATAATAATAAAATAATCAAAATATCTTTGAATAAAATAATCAAAAAAAAATCAATCGGACGTTTTTCTTTGGAAGTTTCCTTGAATGAATTGATTAATAATCAAAGTGAAACTAAGACTAAAATCAACTCACAAATCAAGTTTTGTCCGAAAAATCACTAAAAACCGTTTTAAGGTCCAACGCCTTAAACGGTCCTCTTTGCTTTTATCGGTTAACATGGACCGTTCAAAAGCATAAAATCAACATGTGACTTTACCGCTTTTGCAAGAACTACGTAGGTCTGATTTCCTCATCGCAATTGAGGATACGTAGGAGCAAAAGCCCCGCTTTTGTCGACCACCCCGAGAGATCGTTAATGGTCCAACACCTTAACGTTTCTCTCCTTTCAAAATCAAAAGATCATTTAATGGTCCAACACCTCAAATGACCTTTTTGTTCAATCAAAAATATATCTTGCAAAAAGATAAAAAACAACTTAACCAAACACTTTGTTCCGAAAGAACTACGTAGGTCTGATTTTCTCATCCCAATTGAGGAATACGTAGGAGCAAAGGGAAACACCCTTGTCGACCACAAAAAGAGAAAAATATAAAAAGGGTATAAAGGATATAAGGACATAAAAGGGAACGTAAAAATCAAAGTCATGTTTGCACATTCGATTAAAGGCTGTCGTCCCTTGTGACGGACATGTGGGGTGCTAATACCTTCCCCTCGCGTAAATACAACTCCCGAACCTTTCACTTAAAAGTTCGTAGATCGCGTCTTTTCCGGTTTTTCCGACGTTTTCCTCAAATAAACGTTGGTGGCGACTCCGCGCGTATTCCTTTCGTGGAACACGCATCCCGCGAGTCACGCGTCGCCCTCCCGCCGAAGGGTAGGTTGCGACAGTTGGCGACTCCACTGGGGATTGTTTTTAGAGAGTTAGGCCATTTAATCTTGTGCAAATTTTGCCATGACTTACTCCTTTGTTGGCTTCCCCTTATTATGTTATTGTATATATAACTCTTTGATGCTTTTAGTGCATTTTTTTTGTATGCATGAGGTAAATATTTATTCATTTGATGCACACAAACACTAACACTATTTGCACACACGGTGAGTTGAAAAAGGGCCCTATACCCGGGTTCGTGGGAACATAAGGAGTGGAGGTGAATCCGTGATCATGCTAGGTCTCCGACTTGCTTGATTACAGTGAACCCTCATCTAGAGTTTTTCTCTTTGAAAACATATTGTTGCTAGTAGTCCCTACTGCTGCAATATGTTCTTCGAAGGGGATGATACCTCTAGAAACCATCAAGAGAGATATGACTACCTTGGGGGTTATCACTAAAAGCCTAGTTAGCTCTCTCCCTTATATGTCCCTTAAATAGGGGCACGGAGCAAACGTGCTGCGTGCCATTTTCCACACTGCCATGCATAATATCATATACCCTTTTGCTTATATTTGTTTGTGAATATTGTCGTACTATGTACATCCCCGTGTTGTGCCTTTCGCATATGCATCATGCGTGGGTTTCGTCTTTGATCCCCTCACTTTAGCAAACCGACGGAGGGTCCGTGTCGCCTTCTTAAAAAACATACGTTGGGTGCCATGCTGCCCAAACGTTGTATCCAAGAAGGAAACAATTTCTCGGGCTCCCGTATTCGTAAATTGCATCTGTGTCATATGCATTTCTTCATGCATTCATCCATTCCACCCATGATAGATGTCGGAGTTTTGATTCGCACTAGATTTTATTTCACTTTAGTAAAACATGGGATCAAGTCAAAAGCCTTCGCTTAAAAAGAGGTTCTATCAAGTCAAAATCAAGAGCTTAGAGGTCACCAGTTTACGAAAGTTGGGGCAATTAATGGGTCAACTTCAACGGCAAGCCTTCCGCAAAGCCTATGGTAAGATTTGGGACCTAACTAGGGTAGAAGTCTCCATGGAACCGATTGCATCCCTTTCCCAGTATTATGACCAGCCCCTAAGGTGCTTCACATTTGAGGACTTCCTGCTAGTTCCGACTGTGAAAGAGTTTGAAGAAATCCTGGGATGCCCACTGGGAGGAAGGAAGCCATATCTTTTCTCTGGTTCTATCCCTCCACGACAAGAGTTGCCAAGGTAGTGAAAATCTCAGCACAAGAGTTGAACCAGGTAAAGCAAAATAGGAATGGGGTAGTCGGAGTATCAAGGAAGTGTTTGGAGGAAAGGGCAAAGGCCTTGGAAAATCAAGGCGAATGGGCATTCTTTTATTGACATCTTGGCGCTTTTGATCTTTGGAGTTGTCCTCTTTCCGAATATGGAAGGGTTAGTGGACCTAGCAGTGATTGACGCTTTCCTCGCCTTTCATCATGGCAAGAAAAGCCCGGTCGTCGCCATTTTGGCCATGTATGACACGTTCGACCGGGGATGTGAAAAGAGCGACGCAAGAATTTTTTGTTGTGCACTGGCTCTCTATGTGTGGCTGGTTTCACACCCTTTTCTCCAAGAAGGTAGGCCCGTCTATCCGCTACAAGGTCACCGCTCGTGCGTCGAAAAAGGAAAGGCGAATTGGGACCAACTCTTGGCTAGCATGGAGGGGTGTCTGTTAATTTGTTCCCTCGCTAGAAGGAAGGAAGAATCAGGATTCTATCTTCATGCGAAGGATGTCCAAATGTTCCCTTGATGGAACAAGGGGTTGTATTAATTATAATCCCGTCCTCGCCATAAGACAGCTTGGCTACCCCATGAGAGGAGTGCCATCAGACGAAAGCATCACGCCTTTCATCGCACGGGGTTTCGGTGACCACAACGCGAGGGTACTCCAAGGAGTTCGCAAGGCATGGGATGCGGCATGAAGAAAGGACAGAGAGCTTAGGGGAAGCAGTAATGGGATCATCGGCGGCTATCATAAGTGGCTGAGAGTCCGAACACAAGGATTGGATTGGCTCCCAAATCTAAAGACTGTGAGAGACGATGAGGTTAAAGCTTCGGAAGAAAGTGATGAGGTACAAGCCCTAAAGGCAGAGCTTGAAAGAGCCCGGGTAGTCGAAGAGAAGTTCAAGTCCATAGCCATCAAAGTCTGAAAAGAGTATGATGAACTAAGGGACGTCAATATGGTCACAGCTGAAGCCTTGGAACGAAGAGGTGAAAGGAATCATCACGGGTCAAAGGCATGATCTCCTAAGAGGTGAAAGGAATCATCACGGGTCAAAGGCATGATCTTGAAGGACGAGCTAAAGGTTTGCCTTAGGTCGAAAAGAAATTTGTCCCAACAGTTAAGCGAGACTGAAGGGAATATGTGGGCCATCATCGATAAGTGCAAAGAGAAGCTAAATCTAGCGGCGACTCACGAGCAAAGGCTAGAGGATGAGTACGCCAAGATATCAGCAGAAAGGGAAGCAAGGGAAAGGGTAATTGATTCATTGCACCAAGAGGCAACAATGTGGACGGACCGATTTGCTCTTACTTTGAACAGGAGTCAAGAACTTCCCCCATTGCTAGCCAAGGCCAAAGCAGTGGCGGACACCTACTCCGCCCCCGAGGAGATCCACGGACTTCTCAGCTATTGTCAGCATATGATAGACTTAATAGACCATATGATTAGAAACCGCTAGGAAGTTTGTATTGTCGCTCAGATCTTGACTAGTTACAACTTTTTGAAAAAAATGAGTTTATCCCACGTTTTTACTCCAAAAATCAGTGCGAATCAAGTCACTCCCACATTTTATCTCTAGCATGCATTGTATGTTGGTCTCGTCCTTTGTCACGGGAAGCCGGAAGGTCCATATCACCTTCTTAATTGTACACATGGGGCACTGCGCCCCCAAATGCGCAAGTAAGAAGAGATAATTTTCCGGGCTCTCGTGTCCGTAAAATGCATTCATATCATGCATCGCATAAGCATCTCTTCATAACATCATAATGAACATATCGTTCCTGCATTTGTCCGTTATCATATTCCAGCCTCACATTTTGCATGAGTCATGGCATCATCATGCATATGCGTTCAACAAACTTTTTGATCTGCAAAATTGCATACCATTTGTTTTCATGTTTGCTCATCCTTGTGTTTTCCTCTACAAAAACAAAAAAGGGGAAGCGTGAAACTTCACACTACATTCTTAGTTGCATGTGTTAGGCACCATGAGCCAACCATGTTGGGATCATAAACCCATTTCTAAAAATAAAAAAAAACACACAACAACAAAACAAAATAATTGAACATGGTACCTAATGCATGGTTAACTAGGAAATGGTGTTTCTTCGGGCATCTCAATTTCATAATTACATTTTCCATGCATAGCTTAAAGTATGCCCGAGTCATTCATCCCTATGAGATGTTGTTGAAATATTGGCGATCAGAATTGCCATTCCTTGGATTATAGGGTTGAACCAAGCTCATGCTTTTATAAAAAGGTTCATCAAGTCAAAATATGGAAGTAACCGTCTTGCAAAATTGGGGCAAAAGATGAATCGAGTCACATCACTGCTTCGTCTATTGCCAAACATATTTAGGATTGTTGATGTCCTTGTTACTTCCAGTTTCACCTTGACAAAGATGTCATGGACCATGTTGAAAATCTAAATTGATTCAACCCCATATCCTGCGCAAAAATTCGCAATCTTCAACTGTACATCATTCGCATACATCCATGCTTTTCATTGGTTGCATTGCTCATTGCATTCTTTCCTTGAAAAATAAAATAAAATAAAATAAAATGAACTTAATCATTGTTATAAAAAAAAACATGCTTTACGGCGTCCTCACCGAACTTGTGCTAGAGCTAGAGTAATGGGTGAAGTAGAGGAGATACAAGAGAAGATGAAGGCCGACATGGAGGCCATTAAAGAGAAAATGGCCACAATGATGGAGGCCATGATGAGCGTGAAGAAGATAATGGAAGCCAATGCGGTTGCAATTGCCGCTACCAGCGTTGTTGCTAAGGTGAACCTGATGTCCCCATCCGGCATCAACCAAATGAATCATCCAACCTCAGATATGGTAGGCAAAGATTTGGGAAGTACGGGCAGCCCCCATAATGTACAAATTCAAAACGAGCACGCCTTCCCGCCATATGGCTTGCCTCTCAACTATACGCCACCCAAAGTGGCGTACACTCCCAATAAGAATGTCAATAACTCCACTCCTATACCCATTGAGAGCCAACAACCCCAAACTGATCATGCACATGTCTCTTAAACCGTGGGGGGGACACATGAAATTCCCCACCACAATCTAGCCGACTTCGAGCCTTGCCTCGGATATGCCACGGAAGGGCAAGCAGTTGGTGGTATACCCCTACAAAACCCTTTGGAAGGCCCTCAGTATCACCCACAACTACACCTCTTGCATTCCACGACAAGTAAAAACCCTCATGCTATGGCACAAATGGGAAAGTTTGATCATCTAGAGGAAAGGCTCAGGGCCATTGAAGGAGGTGAAGATTATGCCTTTGCTAACCTAAAAGAGTTGTTCCTAGAACCCAATATCATCACCCCTCCCAAGTTCAAGGTGCTGGACCTTGACAAGTACAAGGGGACTACTTGTCCCAAGAACCATCTAAAGATGTATTGTCAGAAGATGGGGGAATACGCAAAAGATGAGGAATTGCTAATACATTCCTTCCAAGAAAGTCTTACTGGGGTAGCTGTTACCTGGTACACTAACTTGGAATCTTCCCGAGTCCATTCTTGGAAGGACCTAATGGTTGCCTTTGTTAGGCAATATCAGTACAATTTTGATATGGTTCCGGATAGGATGCAACTACAGAACATTTGCAAAAAGGGGGACGGATCTTTCAAAGAACACGCCCAAAAGGTGGAGGGATCTGGCGGCCCAGGTGGTACCCCCAATGATGGAAAGGGAGACGATGATCGTGATGGTAGACACATTATCGATACTCTACTATGAAAAGATGGTGGGCTACGCACCCTCAAAGCTTTGCGGATTTGGTCTTCGCCAGTGAAAGGATCGATGTGGGTCCGAAAAGAGGCAAATTTGATCATCCTACTAGGACGACTGAGAAAACTGGGGCAAATGAAGAGGGTGAGAAAGAGGGAGAAACCCATGCTGTGACTGCCATTCCTATACGGCCAAGTTTCCCACCAAACCCAACAATGTCATTACTCAGTCAATAACAAACCTCCTCCTTACCCACCACCCAGTTATCCACAAAGGCCATCCCTAAATCAACCACAAAGCCTGTCTACCGCACTTCCAATGACGAAGACCACCTTTAGCACAAACCAAAAAAACACCAACAAAAGGAATTTTGCAGCAAAAAGCCTGTAGGGTTCACCCCAAATTCCGTTGTCATATGCTAAACTTGATCCCATATCCACTCAATAATTCAATGGTAGCCATAACCCCAACCAAGGTTCCTCAACCTCCATTTTTCTGAGGATACGACTCGAACGCAATGTGTGCTTATCGTGGAGGAGCCCTGGGGCATTCCATTGAGCATTGTATGACCCCGAAGCATAAAGTGTGAAGTCTAATTGATACGGGCTGGCTGAAATTTGAGGAGAATCGCTTGTTGAATCATAACATTGACAAGCAACACCATACATGGGGCAATTCTGGAAGCTGTTGTTATGACTCATCAGGATTTTCAAGTTTATGCCATTATTATAAACCACAGTTACAATGCTAAATGATATGGATAAAATGGACATCTTTGTCCCTCATCCTCTCACAAACGCATGTTTGCTTATTCAACTTTCACCGGAATGTGGGTGCAAGCCATTGGTCTATTTGCTCAAGCGACCTGCGCTCCTGAGTGTTGACTTCCAAGACTGTTCAATCAGAGATTACTCGTCTTGCACGTTGGTGGGGGTGCCGTAAACAACGTAAAGTTCAAAACAAATAAGTTTCAAATAAAAAATAAGTTTCAAAATAAAAAA
>NW_021144091.1:0-9344 GCF_004193775.1 Glycine soja
ATGTCCGATTCAGGCGAATAATATATCGAGACGCTTTAAATGGTAACAAAAGCTCTCGAGAAATTCAAATTGTCATAACTTTTCACTCGGATGTCCGATCTGGGAAAATATATCGAGACGCTCGGAAAGTGAACAAGTAAAGCTCTTGAGAAATTCAAATATGGTCATAAGTTTCATCAGGTATTCCGATTTAGGGATAATATATCGAGACACTCGAAATTGAACAACAGAAGCTCTCGAGAATTCATATTGTCCTGACTTTTCACTCGGATGTCCGATTTAGGCGCATAATATATCGAGACGCTCGACATTGAACAATGGAGCTCTCAGAAATTGAAATGGTCATAACGTTTCACACGGATGTCCAGATTCCGGGAAATAATATATCGAGATGCTTGAAATTGAAAAACGGAAGCTCTCGTGAAATTCAAATGGTCATAACTTTTCACTCTGATGTCCGATTCAGGCGCATAATATATTGAGACGCTCGAAATTGGGCAACAGACCTCTCGAGAAATTCAAATGGTCATAACTTTTCACTCTGATGTCCGATTCAGGCGATAATATATTGAGACGCTCGAAATTGGGAACAGACTCTCGAGAAATTCAAATGGTCATAACTTTTCACTCTGATGTCCGATTCAGGGCATAATATATTGAGACGCTCGAAATTGGGCAACAGAACCTCTCGAGAAATTCAAATGGTCATAATTTTCACTCCGGATGTCCGATTCAGGCGCATAATATATCGAGACGCTCGAAATTTTGAACAGAAGCTCTCAGGAAATTCAAATTGTCATAACTTTTCACTCAGATTTCCGATTCAGGCGAATAATATATCGAGACGCTCAAAATTGAACAACGGAAGCTCTCGAGAAATTCAAATGGTCATAACTTTTCACTGGATGTCCGATTCCGGGAAATATATATCGAGATGCTCGAAATTGAACAACGGAAGCTCTCAAGAAATTCAAATGGTCATAACTTTTCACTCAGATGTCCGATTCAGGCGCATAATATATCGAGATGCTCGAAATTTGGCAACAAAGCTCTCAAGAAATTCAAATTGTCATAACTTTTCACTTGGATTTCGATTCAGGTGAATAATATATCGAGACGCTGAAAATTGAACAACGGAAGCTCTCGAGAAGTTCAAATGGTCATAACTTTTCACTCAGATGTCCGATTCAGGCGCATAATATATTGAGACGCTCGAAATTGGGCAACAGAAGTTCTCGAGAAATTCAAAGGGTCATAACTTTTCACACGGATGTCCGATTCCGGGAAATAATATATCGAGACTCTCGAAATTGAACAACGGAAGCTCTCGAGAAATTCAAATGGTCATAACTTTTCACTCAGATGTCCGATTCAGGCGAATAATATATCGAGACGCTGAAATTGGGTAACAAAAGCTCTCGAGAAATTCAAATTGTCATAACTTTTCACTCGGATGTCCGAATCTGGTGAATAATATATCGAGACGCTCGAAAGTGAACAAGGAAGCTCTGAGAAATTCAAATGGTCATAAGTTTTCACTCAGGTATCCGATTTAGGCGCATAATATATCGAGACACTCGAAATTGAACAACAGAAGCTCTCGAGAAATTCATATGTCCTGACTTTTCACTCGGATGTCCGATTAGGCGCATAATATATCGGAGACGCTCGACATTGAACAATGGAAGCTCTCAAGAAATTGAAATGGTCATAACGTTTTACACGGATGTCAGATTCCGGGAAATAATATATCGAGATGCTTGAAATTGAAAAACGGAAGCTCTCGTGAAATTCAAATGGTCATAACTTTTCACTCTGATGTCCGATTCAGGCGCATAATATATTGAGACGCTCGAAATTGGGCAACAAAGCCTCTCGAGAAATTCAAAGGTCATAACTTTTCACTCGGATTTCCGATTCAGGCGAATAATATAATCTGAGACGCTCAAAATTGAACAACGGAAGCTCTCGAGAAATTCAAATGGTCATAACTTTTCACTCGGATGTCCGATTCAGGGAATATATATCGAGACGCTCGAATTGAACAACGGAAGCTCTCAAGAAATTCAAATGGTCATAACTTTTCACCGGATGTCCGATTCCGGGAATAATATTCGAGACGCTCGAAATTGAACAACGGAAGCTCTCGAGAATTCAAATGGTCATAACTTTTCACTCGGATGTCGATTAGGCGAATAATATATTGAGACGCTCGAAATTGAACAAGAAGCTCTCGAGAAATTCAAAGGTCATAACTTTTCACCGGATGTCCGATTCGGGAAATAATATATCGAGACGCTCGAAATTGAACAACGGAAGCTCTCGAGAAATTCAAATGGTCATAACTTTCACTCGATGTCCGATTCAGGCGATAATATATCGAGACGCTCGAAATTGGGCAACAGAAGCTCTCGAGAAATTCAAAGGGTCATAACTTTTCACACGGATGTCCGATTCCGGGAAATAATATATCGAGACTCTCAAATTGGAACAAGGAAGCTCTCGAGAAATTCAAATTGTCATAACTTTTCACTCGATGTCCGATTCTGGGAATAATATATCGAGACGCTCGAAATTGGAACAAGAGCTCTCGAGAAATTCAAATGGTCATAAGTTTTCACTCAGTTCCATTTCAGGCGATAATATATCGAGACACTCGAAATTGAACAACAGAAGCTCTCGAGAATTCATATTGTCTGATTTTACTCGGATGTCCGATTTAGGCGCATAATATATCGAGACGCTCGACATTGAACAATGGAAGCTCTCAAGAATTAAATGGTCATAACGTTTACACGGATGTCAGATTCCGGGATAATATATCGAGATCTCGAAATTGAAAACGGAAGCTCTCGTGAATTCAAATGGTCATAACTTTTCACTCTGATGTCCGATTCAGGCGCATAATATATGAGACGCTCGAATTGCAACGAACTCTCGAGAAATTCAAATGGTCATAACTTTTCACTCGGATGTCCGATTCGGCGATAATATATCGAGACGCTCGAAATTGAACAGAAGCTCTCGAGAAATTCAAATGGTCATAACTTTTCACTCGGATGTCCGATTCGGCGAATAATATATCGAGACGCTCAAATTGAAACAACGGAACTCTCGAGAATTCAAATGGTCATAACTTTTCACTCGGATGTCCGATTCAGGCGCATAATATATCGAGACGCTCGAAATTGAACAACGGAAGCTTCGAGAAATTCAAATGTCATAACTTTTCACTCGGATGTCCGATTCGGGAATAATATATCGAGATGCTCGAAATTGAACAACGGAAGCTCTTAGAAATTCAATGGTCATAACTTTTCACTCGGATGTCCGATTCAGGCGCATAATATATCGAGACGCTCGAAATTGAACAACAGAAGCTCTCGAGAAATTCAAATGGTCATAACTTTTCACTCGGATGTCCGATTCAGGCGCATAATATATCGAGACGCTCGAATTGAACAAGAAGCTCTCGAGAAATTAAATGGTCATAACTTTTCACTCGGATGTCCGATTCAGGGAATAATATATCGAGAGCTGAAATTGAAAACGGAAGCTCTCGAGAAATTCAAATGGTCATAACTTTTCACTCGATGTCCGATTCAGCGATAATATATTGAGACGCTCGAAATTGAACAACGGAAGCTCTCGAGAAATTCAAATGGTCATAACTTTTCACCGGATGTCCGATTCAGGGCATAATATATCGAGACGCTCGAAATTGAACACGGAAGCTCTCAGAAATTCAAATGTCATAACTTTTCACTCGGATTTCCGATTCAGGCGAATAATATATCGAGACGCTCAAAATTGAACAAAAGCTCTCGAGAATTCAAATGTCATAACTTTTGACTCGGATGTCCAATTTAGGGAATAATATATCGAGACGCTCGAAATTGAACAACGGAATCACTAGAGAAATTCAAATGGTCAAAACTTTCCACCGGATGTCGATTCGGGGAATAATATATCGAGACGCTCGAATTGAACAACGAGCTCTCGAGAATTCAAATGGTCATAACTTTCACCGATGTCGATTAGGATAATATATGAGACGCTCGAAATGGCAACAGAAGCTCTCGAGAAATTCAAATGGTCATAACTTTCACACGGATGTCGATTCCGGGAAATAATATATCGAGACCTCGAAATTGAACAACGGAAGCTCTCGAGAAATTCAAATGGTCATAACTTTTCACTCGGTGTCCGATTCAGGCGAATAATATATCGAGACGCTCGAAATTGGGAACAGAAGCTCTCGAGAAATTCAAATGGGTCATAACTTTTCACTCGGATGTCCGATTCAGGCGAATAATGTATCGAGACGCTTGAAATGAGTAACAACAAGCTCTCGAGAAATTCAAATGTCATAACTTTTCACTCGGAGTCCGAATCTGGCGCATAATATATCGAGACACTCGAAATTGAACAACGAAGCTCTCGAGAAATTCAAATGGTCATAACTTTTCACTCGGATGTCCGATTTAGGCGCATAATATATCGAGACGCTCGAAATTGAACAACGGAAGCTCTCAAGAAATTCAAATGTCATAACTTTTCACTCGGATTCCGATTCAGGGAAATAATATATCGAGACGCTCGAAATTGAACAAACGGAAGCTCTCGAGAAATTCAAATGGTCATAACTTTTCACTCGGATGTCCATTCAGGCGCATAGTATATCGAGACGCTCGAAATTGGCAACAGAATCTCTCGAGAAATTCAAATGGTCATAACTTTCACACGGATGTCCGATTCCGGGAAATAATATATCGAGACGCTCGAAATTGAACAACGGAAGCTCTCGAGAAATTCAAATGGTCATAACTTTTCACACGGATGTCCGATTCAGGGAAATAATATATCGAGATGCTTGAAATTGAACAACGGAAGCTCTCGAGAAATTCAAATGTCATAACTTTTCACTCGGATGTCCCGATCGGGAATAATATATCGAGACGCTCGAAATTGAACAACGGAAGCTCTCGAGAAATTCAAATGGTCATAACTTTTCACAGGATGTCCGATTCCGGGAAATAATATATCGAGACTCTCGAAATTGAACAACAGAAGCTCTCGAGAAATTCAAATGGTCATAACTTTTCACTCGGATGTCCGATTCAGGCGAATAATATATCGAGACGCTCGAATTGAACAAAAGCTCTCAAGAAATTCAAATGTCATAACTTTTCACTCGGATGTCCGATTCGGGAATAATATATCGAGATGCTCGAAATTGAACAACGAAGCTCTCGAGAAATTCAAATGGTCATAACTTTTCACTCGGATTCCGATTCAGGCGCATAATATATCGAGACCTCGAAATTAACAACAGAAGCTCTCGAGAAATTCAATGGTCATAACTTTTCACTCGGATGTCCGATTCAGGCGCATAATATATTCGAGACGCTCGAAATTGGCAACAGAAGCTCTCGAGAAATTCAAAGGTCATAACTTTTCACACGGATGTCCGATTCCGGGAAATAATATATCGAGATCTCGAAATTGAACAACGGAAGCTCTCGAGAAATTCAAATGGTCATAACTTTTCACTCGATGTCCGATTCAGGCGAATAATATATCGAGACGCTCGAAATTGGCAACAGAAGCTCTCAGAAATTCAATTGTCATAACTTTTCACTCGGATGTCCGATTCAGGCGAATAATATATCGAGACGCTCGAAAATTGAACAACGGAAGCTCTCGAGAAATTCAAATGGTCATAACTTTTCACTGGATGTCCGATTCCGGGAAATAATATATCGAGACTCTCGAAATTGAACAACGGAAGCTCTCGAGAAATTCAAATGTCATAACTTTTCACTCAGATGTCGATTTCAGGCGCATAATATATCGAGATGCTCGAAATTTGGCAACAAAAGCTCTCGAGAAATTCAAATGTCATAACTTTCACTGGATTCCGTTCAGGGAATATATATCGAGACGCTGAAAATTGAACAACGGAAGCTCTCGAGAATTCAAATGGTCATAACTTTTCACAGATGTCGATTCAGGAAATAATATATCGAGAGCTCAAAAAAAACGGAAGCTCTCGAGAAATTCAAATGTCATAACTTTTCACTCGGTGTCCGATTCAGGCGCATAATATATCGAGACGTTCGAAATTGGGCAACAAAAGCTCTCGAGAAATTCAAAGGTCATAACTTTCACTCGATGTCCGATTCAGGCGAATAATATATCGAGACGCTTGAAATTGGGTAACAAAAGCTCTCGAGAAATTCAAATTGTCATAACTTTTCACTCGGATGTCCGAATCTGGTGAATAATATATCGAGACGCTCGAAAGTGAACAAGGGAGGCTCTTGAGAAATTCAAATGGTCATAAGTTTTCACTCAGGTATCCGATTTAGGCGCATAATATATCGAGACACTCGAAATTGAACAACAGAAGCTCTCGAGAAATTCATATTGTCCTGACTTTTCACTAGGATGTCCGATTTAGGCGCATAATATATCGAGACGCTCGACATTGAACAATGGAAGCTCTCAAGAAATTGAAATGGTCATAACGTTTTACACGGATGTCAGTTTCCGGAAAATAATATATCGAGATGCTTGAAATTGAAAAACGGAAGCTCTCGTGAAATTCAAATGGTCATAACTTTTCACTCTGATGTCCGATTCAGGCGCATAATATATTGAGACGCTCGAAATTGGGCAACAGAACCTCTCGAGAAATTCAAATGGTCATAACTTTTCACTCTGATGTCCGATTCAGGCGCATAATATATTGAGACGCTCGAAATTGGGCAACAGAACCTCTCGAGAAATTCAAATGGTCATAACTTTTCACTCGGATGTCCGATTCAGGCGCATAATATATCGAGATGCTCGAAATTTTGCAACAGAAGCTCTTAGGAAATTCAAATTGTCATAACTTTTCACTCAGATTTCCGATTCAGGCGAATAATATATCAAGACGCTTAAAATTGAACAACGGAAGCTCTCGAGAAATTCAAATGGTCATAACTTTTCACATGGGTGTCCGATTCCGGGAAATAATATATCGAGATGCTCGAAATTGAACAACGGAAGCTCTCAAGAAATTCAAATGGTCATAACTTTTCACTCAGATGTCCGATTCAGGCGCATAATATATCGAGATGCTCGAAATTTGGCAACAAAAGCTCTCAAGAAATTCAAATTGTCATAACTTTTCACTCGGATTTCCGATTCAGGTGAATAATATATCGAGACGCTTAAAATTGAACAACGGAAGCTCTCGAGAAGTTCAAATGGTCATAAATTTTCACTCAGATGTCCGATTCAGGCGCATAATATATTGAGACGCTCGAAATTGGGCAACAGAAGTTCTCGAGAAATTCAAAGGGTCATAACTTTTCACACGGATGTCCGATTCCGGGAAATAATATATCGAGACTCTCGAAATTGAACAACGGAAGCTCTCGAGAAATTCAAATGGTCATAACTTTTCACTCAGATGTCCGATTCAGGCGAATAATATATCGAGACGCTCGAAATTGGGTAACAAAAGCTCTCGAGAAATTCAAATTGTCATAACTTTTCACTCGGATGTCCGAATCTGGTGAAAAATATATCGAGACGCTCGAAAGTGAACAAGGGAAGCTCTTGAGAAATTCAAATGGTCATAAGTTTTGACTCAGGTATCCGATTTAGGCGCATAATATATCGAGACACTCGAAATTGAACAACAGAAGCTCTCGAGAATTTCATATTGTCCTGACTTTTCACTCGGATGTCCGATTTAGGCGCATAATATATCGAGACGCTCGACATTGAACAATGGAAGCTCTCAAGAAATTGAAATGGTCATAACGTTTTACACGGATGTCAGATTCCGGAAAATAATATATCGAGATGCTTGAAATTGAAAAACGGAAGCTCTCGTGAAATTCAAATGGTCATAACTTTTCACTCTGATGTCCGATTCAGGCGCATAATATATTGAGACGCTCGAAATTGGGCAACAGAAGTTCTCGAGAAATTCAAAGGGTCATAACTTTTCACACGGATGTCCGATTCCGGGAAATAATATATCGAGACTCTCGAAATTGAACAACGGAAGCTCTCACGAAATTCAAATTGTCATAACTTTTCACTCGGATTTCCGATTCAGGCGAATAATATATCGAGACGCTTGAAATTGGGTAACAAAAGCTCTCGAGAAATTCAAATTGTCATAACTTTTCACTCGGATGTCCGAATCTGGTGAATAATATATCGAGACGCTCGAAAGTGAACAACTGAAGCTCTCGATAAATTCAAATGGTCATAACCTTTCACTCAGGTATCCGATTCAGGCGCATAACATATCGAGACATTCGAAATTCAACAACAGAAGCTCTCGAGAATTTCATATTGTCCTGACTTTTCACTCGGATGTCCGATTTAGGCGCATAATATATCGAGACGCTCGACATTGAACAATGGAAGCTCTCAAGAAATTGAAATGGTCATAACGTTTTACACGGATGTCAGATTCCGGAAAATAATATATCGAGATGCTTGAAATTGAAAAACGGAAGCTCTCGTGAAATTCAAATGGTCATAACTTTTCACTCAGATGTCCGATTCAGGCGCATAATATATTGAGACGCTCGAAATTGGGCAACAGAAGCTCTCGAGAAATTCAAAGGGTCATAACTTTTCACACGGATGTCCGATTCCGGGAAATAATATATCGAGACTCTCGAAATTGAACAACGGAAGCTCTCGAGAAATTCAAATGGTCATAACTTTTGACTCAGATGTCCGATTCAGGCGAATAATATATCGAGACGCTTGAAATTGGGTAACAAAAGCTCTCGAGAAATTCAAATTGTCATAACTTTTCACTCGGATGTCCGAATCTGGTGAATAATATATCGAGACGCTCGAAAGTGAACAACTGAAGCTCTCGATAAATTCAAATGGTCATAACCTTTCACTCAGGTATCCGATTCAGGCGCATAACATATCGAGACATTCGAAATTCAACAACAGAAGCTCTCGAGAAATTCATATTGTCCTGACTTTTCACTCGGATGTCCGATTTAGGCGCATAATATATCGGGACGCTCGACATTGAACAATGGAAGCTCTCAAGAAATTGAAATGGTCATAACGTTTCACACGGATGTCAGATTCCGGGAAATAATATATCGAGATGCTCGGAATTGAAAAACGGAAGCTCTCGAGAAATTCAAATGGTCATAACTTTTCACTCTGGTGTCCGATTCAGGCGCATAATATATTGAGACGTTCGAAATTGGGCAACAGAAGCTCTCGAGAAATTCAAAGGGTCATAACTTTTCACTCGGATGTCCGATTCAGGGCGGCATAATATACTCGAGACGCTTCGA